>NC_137812.1:16168152-16315652 GCF_963921795.1 Nannobrachium achirus
CACACACACACACACACACACACACGCACACACACGCACACACACGCACGCACACACACACACACACACAGGCACAAAGTGCCCTGTGGCGTCTTACATTTGGGTTAAAATCTACTGACTCCAGACAGTCCGTATGAGTGTCAACTAAAATGCTGGCTTTTTTGTTTCCTCAAGTTGTCATTCGAAAAGGTCTGACCTTTCAAAATCTATTCTAAACCAGCAACCTAAAAGGTTCACACACTGCATGTGCCTGATTGAAAACATGACCAATGATGAAAAACTCCCATACCTACTGGGAGAAATACAACAATGTTCAAACACAGCAGCAAGATTTGTGAACTGTTGCGACAAAAGAAGGCTAGAAACACAACCACCCTAAGGACTATAAACCATGGATTGACATCAAGACCTACTGCACATAAAGTATGAAAAAGAGCCGCTACCTTTAAATGCATTTTGAGAAAAAAAGGCTGTTATTTGTTCCAAAAGCTTTATACCTTTATAAAAAAAGGCTGTTATTTGTTCCAAAAGCTTTATACCCTGTATATATATATATATATATATATATATATATATATATATATATATATATATATATATATATATATATATATATATATATAAATGGCACAATGCAACATAGCTCTGTTTACACAATGCTGTACGCCCTGGCCTCCCAATGTATATGTTCCCCATTTTCAACTGTTTTTATTTTATTTGTGACACTTGCTTTGGCAATGTAAACGTATACGTTTTCTCATGCCAATAAAGCTCCTTTGAATTGAATTGAATTGAAAATTGATTCCCCCCATAATCATATGATTATACAAGGAGGAAGAGTTTTTTTTTTTTTTTTTCCTTTTTCAGAAAAGGTGTACAGAAAGTGAAAATTATGTTTTTTACGTGGCCACACCCACCTATTCTTAATTATGCCTGGTTTTCTGGTGGGTGGTGACCCAGCTTAAGTTAGCCACACACTGTGTTGTTGAATGGTAAAAAGGGGAGGGTATGATGTTTGTGAATGTGATGTCATTATGTATTTCGATTGGGCCTTTTGACTCTGAGGTATTCAGGAAGTAACCAAAAATACATGCTACCATCCACTTCAATTGAGAAAGATATTTGTTATCTTTATCTTTATCTTGCCTGATGGGAATGACCCTTTACTCCAGACTGTTGTATAAAAAAAATGCGTAGGCCATTATTTTAAGAACGATAGTTGACGATAGCGGAAATGAATTGCATCTTTCTAGTTTGACACTTGACTTGACTTATTTGGAAATATCACAGACTATTTATTAATGTCAACAGATTATTTTATTACGAACATTTATTTCACACAAAATGTCACACGCATGAGATTAAAATACAAGAGTATGGATGTAGTGTAAATGAATTAACAGCCATAGAATGAAAGCATGTATTCTCCGGTGTGTCACGGTACATTGTCCAATTATGTGGTGTTGCTTTGGGTGACTTTCCACTTTACAGAGAGGCCTCACCCTCAACATCTGTCTTATCTCCATGAACTCTCTGGTGTTTTTTTAGATGAATTCTCTGGTTGAATCCTATACCACAATGTTCACAATAGTAGGGCTTCAACCCCGTATGCATTCTCTGGTGTGTTTTGAGATTGCTGCTCTGGCTGAACCCTTTACCACACTGTTCACAATGGTAGGGCTTCAACCCTGTATGAGTTGTCTGGTGTTGTTTGAGAGTACTGCTCCTACCGAACCCTTTACCACACTGGTCACAGTGGTAGGGTTTCTCTCCTGTATGAATTCTCTGGTGAGTAATGAGACTACCAATCTGTCTGAACCTTGTTCCACACTGGTCACAGTAGTAGGGCTTCTCTCCTGTATGAATTCTCCGGTGTTCTTTGAGATGACTGCTCATGCTGAACTGTTTCCCACACTGTTCACAGTCGTAGGGCTTCTCTCCTGTATGAATTCTCTGGTGATGTTTGAGATCACTGTTACTGCTGAAACGTGTCCCACACTGTTCACAGTCGTAGGGTTTCTCTCCTGTATGAATTCTCTGGTGTTCTTTGAGACTACTGCTCATGCTGAAACGTGTCCCACACTGTTCACAGTCGTAGGGTTTCTCTCCTGTATGAATTCTCTGGTGTTCTTTGAGACTACTGCTCATGCTGAAACGTGTCCCACACTGGTCACAGTAGTAGGGCTTCTTTCCTGTATGAATTCTCTGGTTATGTTTCAGGTGACTGTTTTTGCTGTAGACTTGTTTCTTCAGTGGTAGTTGGGCAGGAATGACATCTGAGATGGAGAATGAGGAGAGAAAAAAGGTTACAAAAGCACAATGAATGTTTTGAGATAACATGAAATATCTCCCAACTTTTAGAGTTTCCAGTCATAGTCTCTGACATGCACCATTTAACACTAACATGATGGTGAAAACACCAAATACCCCAAACTGATACATTGTTTTAATGCAGCTTATTGCAGCACATTTGTTTACAGGGTGGCAACAGAAAGCAGACACAGATTGGCATTGAACAGCAAATAAAATTGCTATAATCTATTTCATATTCACTATTATAAAAACATACCCCAAACACTTCACCAAACACTTCTGGCACTCGTCTGCATTTGTTTTCAAACTGTTCAGGCCGAGACAACCCAAAATAACCATAAAATTATTTGAACCGGGGACCCCCCACCCTGAAAAGCACATGGAATTGTATGAGAAGAGCCATTACATTTAGTTTGACATTTAGTTCTACAGAGAAATATTGTGAAAACATTTTCACAATTCTCTTTCTTAGGTAACGTGACATATTGGCAGATGTTTGGCCATGTTTTATATCACAGTGTTGATTTCCTTTACCACAGTAAAGGTCTTGAAAATGTCCTTAAATTGTCACTTTCGAAAAATGCAGATTTGCCCATTATACAATTAAAGCCTACTATATGTACTGTATGTTGGTTTGGTTTAAATATTGACCGAGAAAACAATGTTGCACATTTGGCCAATCAAATGGGGAGGATGGTGGAGGATTTAGTTGTAGGGACATTCAGCGGTCCTTCAAGAGATGATGCCCTAGCAGAAAACTACACCATCCATCCATCCATCCATCCATCCATCCATCCATCCATCCACCCTCCCATCCATCCATCCATCCATCCATCCATCCATTAGCACAGAATTTCCTTCATGGGTCGAGGTTGTCTAGGTTGCCAAGCACAGAGTCTAGTCCAGGGATGCCTCAGAATACATTGGTAACATTTAGTTACATTTAGTATCAATGTCACTTCGGTTTAGACACTTATACAGTTGCACTGTACTTGGTGTTTGTAGGTTTTTTTTCCCCTTCTAGGGATTTTCAGACCCCCACGTCTCTTGGTGCTGGCATCAGAGATAGGACACAACAGCTGTGGTCACATGCAGACACTTTGAACTCTGTTGCTCCCCTCAGAACCACACGCACAAAGGCACTTTCTGAGCCTAGGCAGGTTAGCATTTCACCAGGTTAGCATTCACCAGCGCTAGTTTTACTGAGGTTAGAGTTAGTGGTGTTGTGGTCAAGGGTCCAAACATTCTAAGAAGGTTGGGCACCGCCTGATGAGCTCTCCTCCATGACCAATAGGCTTCATCCATTAGAATTAGGATTTTAAAGGCATCTTTGATGTACTACACTAAGTAGACTACAACATACACACGCACGCAGCGCGCGCACACACACACACACACACACACACACACACACACACACACACACACACACACACACACACACACACACACACTATATATATATATATATATATATATATATATATATATATATATATATATTTACATCACTTGTGGGGACATTACATAGACTTCCATTCATTTTTATGCAAGTCCTGTGGCCTTACCCTAACCTCTATCCCTAAACCTAACCCTAACCCTAAACCTAACCTTAACCGTTGTGGTGACCTACTATTTTGTCCCCACACTGTCAGAGGTCCCCTCCAGGTGACTGTGTGAACATGCGTTTAGTCCCCATAAGTATAGCTAGACAAACTCACACACACACACACACACACACACACACACACACACACACACACACACACACACACACACACACACACACACACACACACACACAGGCACTGGCTCTTGACGTTGGTAAACAAACGTGTTGTGGACACAGGGGGAAAGGGTTGAAGACAAACAGATGATTAACTAAATGTTTAACATTGTGCAACATTTGGTCAGTGATGGAAGAAGTACTCCCAGTTGTTACTTAAGTAAAAGTATCAATACCACAATGTAGACAAAACGTAGAAAATGTTCAAATTATGATTATTTAAATAACTATTTAAGAAAGACGCAAATATTTTGAAAATAGCCGATAAAAATAATCATGTGTAATCGTGTTGTTTTAATTCTGTCTTGTAACTTTTTATATCCCCAACGTATGCCTTTTATTGTTTTTCAATTCCTAGATGTCATTTATCTTCAAAAGTGATGTTGGTGAATAGCATTGTAAAAAATACTGCTCGATGACTGCAAATGAGTATAACAAATGAATAAATCTTGAATGAATGAAAAACAGTGACATAAAAACATGCCCTCACCTATTCTGTGTAACTTAATCACAGGCTGCTTCAGCATGGCTTCTTCCGACTCCATTAAAAGCTGTTGGATGACATCTCTCTTTTAGAAACAGTTCCTCTCCTCCCAGTCCACTGTGCTTGTCGACGACGTTTGAGGTCTGTTATATTGTCTTGAGATCAGTAGAACACTGGTAACAATGACTTGATAGACAGTAGCCTGTTCCTACTAAACTGTCCCAGATCCACACAGGACAGAACAGGGCTCAGTTATAGGTTAACCAGGACCCACCCACTCTCCACCCACTGTTCCAGCACTACCCGTCACGCATGCATGCATGCATGCACGCACGCACGCACGCACGCAGTGACAAGACCAGACATTCCTGGACAAAACCGCATGAGTATAAATTGTCAACTCCTGCAAGTCCTCCTTCGAAAAGGTCTGACCCCTAAATCAAATATTTGCCCAAAATTAGCAATCTAAAAGGTTCACACACTTAAAGACCTGTCTGATTATGCCACAATTCCCTCCCCCCTCATTTTTTTCTTCAAAAACAACAAGTGCAACCTGATATGATAACAAGAGCTTGTCAACTCACATACAACAGCACCACTACTCTGCTGGCGCACAAGTTGGCCATATAAGGCTCAGGTTGGCACCTCGACAGAGTTGTTGTTTTATCATTTCCTTGTGCTTGTGTGTGTGTGTGTGTGTGTGTGTGTGTGTGTGTGTGTGTGTGCGTGCGTGCGTGCGTGCGTGTGTGCGTGTGTGCGTGCGTGCGTCAGATTTTGGTGGGAGGCTGAAGGCGTGTTCACCGAGCAGCAGAGAGCTGAACTGTCCAAGTGGTCGCTGTCCCGCCTTGTCTGTGACAACAGTGACGTGAGGGAGGTCCCGCGCGACGCCTTCAGGTTGGCCCGTTACCCTGCCGACCTGCTGCCCTGTCATCGCATTCCATCCATCCACCTGGACGCGTGGAGAGAGGACAGGAGCTCAGGTGAACAACACTCCTTTGCGCTCGTTGAAAGTTGTAGCGCACCGAAGTCTGACATCACAGCTGTTAGAGAGCGATATCCCCCAGTGTCACGCTGCAATTCTAGTATTGGAAAATCCCATTTTGGGGTTGAAGCCAAATGGACATGGTGGCCGTTTGAGGTACTGCAGCTTAACCTGAGTTATATTATCCGCTCTCTATATTATATATAACTCTATGATCCATACACCGAGATCCGTGCTCATACACACAAAGTGAAATGTAGTCGCGGTTTGCGCCACTGAAAACAATTATAATCTGAATCAGTGAGAATTCTCAAACCCAGACATAAATCTTGTTATCTGAGCTAAAATGAGCTTCTCCTCCTTTTGCGTACTCCATTTTAGCGGTTCAGTGTTTTGCAAAAAAATGTTTCTCCAAAAACAGGGATGCTGCTGTGTTCAACTCTATACCACCCTGAGCCTTTCCGCTATTCACCGTTTACAGTTAGTTCAAAATGCCGCAGCCAGAATTCTTATAAACACACACCGTAGAGCACACATAACACCGGTACTAGCCGCACTTCATTGGCTTCCCATCAAGTATATGATTTTAAAATCCTATTAAAGCTATACTGTGTAAGATGCTCAACTAGTGGTCAGTAGCCCTATAGCAAACCGCGGTCGCGTCCGCGTCTTTCGGACGTTTTTCGTACCTTCACACCCCCACGTCTGCCTCCACATCGCCGAGAGCTTTCTTTAGAGGGGTCCCTGGTTCCTGTGCGTTCAGGCATTCCGGAGAAACGGACTACTTCACCCTGCCTGGTAGGCGAGATTACCTTTTGAGTATAGAGACAAACGGGCGACTACAAATATGGCCGCCATAGCGACCCCACTTCAAGATGCGCTGTGATTGGCCGGCAGTGTATAACCCTCGCTGTGATTGGCCGGTAGTGTGATGACGCAATTTTTCCGCGAAAACCGGTCCCTGGTAGGGATCATAGAAAACATATAAAGAGAAGGCTTTAGAAGCTGAAAATAACGGAGTGGGGGTTCTAAAACTTTAGCGATTTAACAGTTAGGACAATTTTAAGATTTGTTTTATAAAAAAAGTTACATCATGGTATAACTTTAACTACCTATAAAGCACTACATGGGCTGGCCCCGCTTTATATCAAGGACCCACCCTAAGCCTAACACACGCTTCCTCAGGTGCTCCGACAAAGGCCTTCTTACTGTACCTACAACTAATCTCGTCACTAAGGGTGACCGGGCCTTTGCGGCAGTTGCCCCAAAACTCTGGAATGCTCTACCGCTGACTATAAAAAATGCAGAGTCAGTTGAAGGTTTTAAGAACTTGTTAAAAACACACTTGTTTCGTCAGCATTTTGTGTGTTTTTTCTTATATTTACTTTTACATGACTGACTTGTGCAGTCCTTTGTTTGTTTCTTTTGTTTATTTGATTCTTGTTGTGTTATTACTACTATGTGCCTTATTTTAACTTGATTGTGTATACTTTTGTCCATTGTACAGCACTTTGTAACTTTGTTTCGAAAGGTGCTTTATAAATAAAATGTACTTACTTACTTACTTACTTACTTCAAGTGGTTAAAAGCATTGAGCAAAACTATGATCCATTGTCTCTCTGTGTTCTTTCCAGGGAATCAAGACTAGGCTGAGTGCTGTGCAGAAGAGAATGCAAACCACTCTATAAGGGCACGGTCACACCCAAGTTTAATTCTAAACCTGTTCATTTAACCCTTTTTCTGTAAACTTTGACATCACCCAAAATAAACTTGTCTCCATTCAACTTGTTTTCCGTAAACTTTCATATCACCTAAAGTAAACATGTTTTCATTTTAATTTTTTCTGTAAATGTTTATGTCACATAAAGTAAACCAGTTTTAATTTATCTTGTCTGTAATCCCAAAAAGTCCATTGAGTTCAAAGGACAATTTTCTGTCCCATTTCGATTTCGGGACAATTTATTTGGCCGTAAAGAGTTCTACAACACACTATTGTTATCACCTTGAGTTTACTGAGTTTACTTGTGATGTCACCTTTATGCAGCTTCCTCATTGGCTAAATGTTAAGGACCAAGTTTATAGAGATGTGCTGTTGGGAGTGTGTCGCTGTTACTACATGTCATCTTTTCGACACCCGACTCTAACCCTCATCCTAACCCTAACCCTAACCTCCGTGGAGTGAGTCGCTAACCCTCGTTCGAAAGAGCGTGGGCAGACAGACCTGACCAAAAAATAGTTGAGCAGTAATAAAACTAAAAAGGAATTTTTCTAAGAGCATATACATACTACTAATGTCAGCATACTGGTTATAATGTCAATTAAATTTTTTAGTCAGCTCTATTAGTCAAGCCATAGTGCTTTCTAGGGTTTATCCTGTTAGTAGACCATGTAACTGTACTGTCCTACGCCTTTCCTATGCAAACTGACAACTGTTAATAAAGTATTCAATCAATCAGTCAATTCATTTGTGTCTAAATATGTTTGCATTAAAAAAAAGATTTGAAGATGTAGAACTCGATTGATCCATACTGAAAAGCTTTGTTTTCATTTTGAGCACATGTCACGTGACTTCTCACGCTTTTTGCTTTGACCAATGCAGTGCAAAAATGTCTGTAAAAGAAAAAAATGGGCATGGAAATCCATAGTTATCCTATCCATGGATCCATAGTTATCCTATCCATAGTTATCCTATCCGCCACTGAAACTCCACTGCTTTATAGGCAAGATGCTTAACGAGACACAGAAGCATAGGAATGGGCGCTTAACTGAAAAAGATAAACAAAGAGACAGGAGAAATAGTCTGGAGACTCGGGTTTGGCAGACTGGACCATTCGGCGAAAACTGCGGATTGGCACTGCTCTCAATACAATTGTGAGAGAACAATGATCCCCTGCTTGGGCGAGTGTCTGGGAGTCAAATGGTGACTCATAGGTTAGCGAAGATCTAAGACCTGTTTAGCACAAAAACTGAAAACACAACGTCATTGGTGTCATAATTGACGTCATAATGTTCTTCAGATTGTAAAAAAGAAAAGTGCAATTTACTTTTATGTGACTATCAATGTATGATGCTTCTCTTTTATTCTCTGCAAAAAAATGAATAAAGAGATTTATAAAAAAAGGAAAAATAATAGAAATATAGCTTCTTCAGAAAACTGTTCTACAAAAGATATATGTCATTTTCATTTCTTTTCAGTTGCTGTTGGTAGTCATGGCTGCCAGTTCCCACCTGATGTCATGTGGGAGTCCTGACTTGTCCAGGCCGTACCCAATAACCGCCAGCTTGCATAACGTCTTCAGATTAGGACTTAAGTCTAGGACGTACAGGTGTTCAGTGGGTACGGTTAAATGATCCTGTCTGCCATAAAGAACCATATCATCTTCGTAATGTCCTGTAAATAGGAAGATGCGATCTCCCACAATGCAGCAGCTCATCCTAACCAGCCCACCAGCCGGGCCTTTCCCCTTGGGCTTGATTACCTTCTTCCAGGACAAGCTCTCTGGATTCAGTTTCCACAGATCATTTGACCACGTCTTGATTCTTACATCCCACTGATCACGGCTGATAAAGATGTACAGCTCTCCATTGCAGGCAATGGCCGCTTGTTGTGAGTCATCCCGGTGATGAAATGGAAGAGGCTGTGGAGAAGGTGTTCTCAGCCAGCAGTTGGTCTCTGTGTCAAATACTCTGAGGTAGTTGTAGTAGTCGACATGGCCCATCCCGCCTGTATAGCCCCCAAACACAAACATCTTTGTCCCGATGATGGTGGCAGAGTGCATTGATGAACAAGGTGGTGGCGTGCCTCCGGTGTTAATTAAAGACCAGACCATCGTGGAGGTGTCTATCTTGTACACGTCATTATTAAAGCATCTGCCCAAAAGGACTTGCTTAAAGGGAGCAGAAACTGTTCCTCCATGGATATACATGACCTTCCCCAAGACACAGGCTGAGTGGGATTGCCTCGCCTCCGGAACGACGCCTGACACCTTGGGTTTAGACCATCTGTGGGTGTCCACATCAAACTCATAAAGAACATTGGGAACATCCTGATACTCACCACGTCCCCATACATAGGTGATGTTTTCTATAAGCACAGCTGTGTGGCCAAATTGCATGGAGGGAACCTCAAGTGGAGTTTCTCCTTGTCCATTTGAGACTGGTGGCACCTTGACCCAGCCCAAAGACACTGTGTTGAAGATGTGCACCTTGATCAAACCAAATCGATCACACTGGTTGACCTTTTCAATTTCAAAGCAGTACACCTTGTTCTCCACCACCACAGCAGTACGGCGGCATTCTTGTGCTCCTCCATTCAGGTGCAGCGTCCAGTGTAACATTGAGTTGACAACTAATTTACAGGTGATTTGGATTGGAAGCAGGTAGATTTACGGGTAAACGACATGCCTATATTTATTGGAAAACACATTTTAAAGGACATTTATGTGGCTGTGATGATATTCTTATGTCAGCGATGGCGTCATTATGCAGCTATTTGTTATTCAAACTATCACTTTTGTTACAGGGTTTTTTGTAAGTACTATGACATCAGTACCATGACGTCAGCACTATCAGTGACATATTTGGGCACAGATTCCTGGAAGTTATACAGCTGATAATAGACAGGCAGAATGTAGTAGAAATGCCAAAACTTGTCGTATGCGTAAGCACACTGGAGGAAGACCGTCCCTGGTGAAATACCCCATAGCCAATTAAGCTACTTGTTGTACGGTGTCTCGCAGCACTCACTTTAGAAGTAATGATTGTAACCGCTGAGTAAGTGAGTTCAGAGTTCCACAGCAGGTTAGTTATGTAATGCTAAAATCCAGTGAACCAATTAATAACTTTAGGACCGAACCATCGACCGATTTAGGCGCTATTTTGACCGATCCATGCATGTTAAAACTGATTAACAATTCATATTGATACTTTTTTACACCCCTACCTTATATGGGCATGACCCCTTATGAGGCCATATATGGAGCCAGCCCACCCACTGGTCGTCCCAGCCAATTTGAATATAAGATTGGAACGTCAATATCGGTCTACTTACGCAGAGGAGCAACTGGGAAGAGGGGCAGCACATGCTTTCTTTCAGGAGACATCAACAATGCTCTTAAATAAGGTGCTGAGAGCCAGCGTGCAGACCCGGATCCGGCTCCAGAGCACTGCTGTTAGAGCAAAGGTTGTACCATCGCCGGGGTTCTCATTTGAACTCACTGAGCAGCAAAAAGAGTTCCAGGAGCTGTCAAGGAAGTTTGCCCGTGAGGAGATAGTTCCAGTTGCTGCAGCCTATGACAAGAGTGGCGAGTATCCCTTCCCAGTCATCAAGAGAGCATGGGAGCTTGGTCTGATGAACACTCACATTCCAGAGGAATATGGTGGGATGGGCCTGTCAATCTTTGACGCCTGCCTTATCACAGAAGAGCTGGCCTATGGCTGCACAGGAGTCCAGACTGCCATTGAGGCAAACTCTCTTGGTCAAATCCCTGTTATCCTGGCTGGTAATGATGCGCAAAAGAAGAAATACCTGGGCAGAATGGTAGAGGAGCCACTCATGTGTGCATATGGTGTGACGGAGCCCGGGGCAGGCTCCGACGTAGCAAGCCTCAAGACCAAAGCTGTTAAGATGGGGGACGAGTATGTTGTTAACGGACAGAAAATGTGGATAACCAACGGAGGAAAAGCTAACTGGTACTTCCTCCTGGCTCGCACTAACCCTGACCCTAAATGCCCTGCCAGCAAGGCATTTACTGGCTTTATTGTTGACGCTGACACGCCCGGTGTTCTAGTTGGTAGAAAGGAGATGAACATGGGCCAGAGGTGCTCAGACACCAGAGGTATCACCTTTGAGGACGTGAGGATCCCCAAGGAGAATGTCCTCATCGGAGAGGGGGCTGGCTTCAAAATCGCTATGGGAGCCTTTGATAAAACCAGGCCACCGGTAGCAGCAGGGGCAACAGGACTGGCACAGAGAGCACTCGATGAAGCCACCAATTACGCACTGGAGAGGAAGGCTTTTGGAACGGCCATTGCTAATCACCAGGCAGTGTCATTCCTTCTGGCTGAAATGGCCATGAAAGTGGAACTGGCCAGGTTGGGCTATCAGCGGTCAGCCTGGGAGGTGGACGTGGGCCGCCGCAACACCTACTTCGCCTCCATTGCCAAGGCCTTTGCCGGAGACATCGCCAACCAGGTTGCCAGCGATGCTGTTCAGGTGTTTGGAGGCAACGGCTTCAACAGCGAATATCCAGTCGAGAAACTGATGAGGGATGCCAAGATCTACCAGATCTACGAGGGTACAGCCCAAATTCAGAGAATCATCATTGCCCGGGAACACATTGGCAAATACAAGAAATGAACTCCCTCTTTCTGTGTGGAGGAGGCCGGTGTCTCTGAAGCAACCTTGTTGCGACCAAAGGTCGCAGTTTAGTAGGTGAAACGGCACATGCTGACTCCGGACGTCTGGACGTGTACACTTTTGTACGGTCTATGGGTTTGTCACTCTGACATCATGCTTTGATATCACTGTGATGTCAGGGGAACCACTCTAACAGAATGGGTTTGCCCCTCTGACATCATGCTCTGACTTTACTGTGATGTCAGGGGAACCACACTGACAGAATCCCTTTTATGCCCATATACTGTATGGGGTTCCCTGATGTCATCAATATTATGGCCATATCTAACTGGACTTCATATGGGAATGCCCATATATGGAGGACACATATTACATTAACAGAATCCATATATGGCCAAGACAACCCATATCTGTGTGGCTGGTTCTACAGACAGGGATCTCCATGTATGGGCATACAAGATTGTATGTATGATGTCGGCATAGGTGCGGCATAGCTCAGGGGTAGAGAAACCGTTATTAGAGCACGAAGGGTTCCCAAAGGGTTCCCAGTTCAAATCCGGGCTCCCGCTGAGTTAATGTCGAAGGGTCCTTGGGCAAGACTCTGAACCCCTAATTGCTCCCGGTGAGCAGGTTGGTGCCTTGCATGGTTTCCTCCGCCACCGGTGTATGAATGTGTGCGTGAATGGCTGAATGTAATGCACAATCTCTGTAAAGCGCTTTGGATAAAAGCGCTATATAAATGCACCATTTACATTTATGTCCGAATTTGGTCAGAATAACTGAGTAATGGGGATGTGTCGGAATGGAGACCCGTCTCCCATGTGGGTTGAGGACGTAATTGGCATAATAATGAATAAATTGCAGCAAGAACCGTGGACTCTCTGCGTCCACGTCTGATGACGCGTCCGTGCTTAAATAGCGGTCAAGACGCAGCTTTGTGTCCAGGACGGAGCTCCCGCGGCTCAAGACGTGAAACCGCGGCTCAAGACGCGATTCGAGTCAAAGGACGGGGCTTTGACACTACAATCGCGTCTTTTCGCGTCTTTTCGCCAAAAGACGCGGCTTGGATCGCGTCTTTGAGCCCAAAGACGGAGCTGGGACACTACAATCGCGTCTTCCGTCTCATGACGCGTCCGTGCTTAAATAGTGGTCAAGACGCAGCTTTGCGTCCCTGCACGGAGCTTGCGTCTTCTAGACGGCTCAAGACGCGATTCGAGCCGAAAGACGGGGCTTGGACACTACAATCGCGTCTTTGATCCCAAAGACGTGGCTTGGAGGCTACCGCGTCTGGCTGGAACTCGGAGCGGAGTCAAGTTCATTGAAAATAACGGGGCCGTATGTTTTGACGCGGCGCCTCCGTGAGGCCGATGAGGCTAGTGTGTGTTCCCCTTCAGACGTCTGCTGTCTGCTCTCCGTGGGAAAAAAAAAAAAAAAAGGGTGTCTATTGTATGTATTTTTTGATGGAGAATTCAAATATGACCTTCTTTTTTGCATAGGACAACTCTAACCTGCATCAATTGGTATTTTATGATTGCCAATTGTACCCTATCCATCTAAAAAAACAAATTGGATCTCTATTGTATGTATTTTTTGATGGAAAATTCAAATATTACCTTCTTTTTTAGATAGGACAACTCTAACCTGCATCAATTGGTATTTTATAATTGCCAATAGTACCCTATCAATCTAAAAAAACAAATTGGATCTCTATTGTATGTATTTTTTGATGGAAAATTCAAATATTACCTTCTTTTTTAGATAGGACAACTCTAACCTGCATCAATTGGTGCATCAACCTTCTCTCTATCTATCTATCTATCTATCTATCTATCTATTTATACTTCACCTTTAGTCAAGAAGAGAGTTCAGCCTCAGGAACTTGCACACCTGGAACTGTGTCATGACTGTGTCATGGAGCTAAGCAGAACTATGTGAAATACTCACAATGAGTCTGATGGACCAATCAGAGTGGTGGTGGGGGGAGGGATCAACAATAGACAGAAACTGGATAATGCTTTGTTAACTGTCCCACCTAAGTCCCTGCTAGTCTGAACAAATCACCTTCCCTCTCAGAACACTACTACTACTACTACTACTACTACTACTACTACTACTACTACTACTACTACTACTACTACTACATTTATATAAAGCTGCTCTTGCATTTGAATTCAAGTCTGACACAAGTTAAGGTTAACTTAGGTAGTAGTTCATTTTGCTGGCTTTTGTGTGTGAGTGTGTAGGCCCACAAATTATTATAATTGTCTGTCATTAAGTGACTCAAAGGGAGACGTCTAATGGGTGTTTATTATTTTAATATTAACTGTGGGAAGATTATATATATTTTATTTTGCACTTAAAGTGTTGTGATATTATTCCTGAAGGAAGAGGGGTATTTTCACAGCCCAGGCTTTGAACCTAAATGCTGTTTACATGCTCTATAAATATTTATTTCTATATAAAACTCAGTTGTGTGGAGTTATTGTGTGCCTTTTCTTGTAGCTAAAGAGTCCATTTGTTCACTAGACATTAAGTCAAGGTTACTATTTTGAGTTGAAGCCAAGTGTTTTATTACTTTGTGGTTTAACATTATTTAAAAGGCAAATTCATTGTTATGGTTACTTTAGAAGACTGCTTTTGCATTCATGAGTTATAAAGAGAGCCAAGCTAATTCAAAGAGTTAAGTTAAAGGAACACAAAACGTGACTTAACTCACAGCTGCCATTGGACAGACAGTTATAACATACTCTTATCTTTCACAGAACAGACAATTATCATTTAGTTTATCTATTTGAGACATGTAGCTGCTCTAGGGGAAATAGAGCATTAATTTGGGATCAGCCTATTCAATTGATAATGACCAATGGGTGCCAGTTTCTAAGTAGTTAAGCATATTACCATAACAATATATGTGGCCTAGACATGGATATTGCCCACTCAACTCGCAATCTACAGAAATGTCCACCACATCACACAGTATAAAACCTAGTAGAGAAATCTGCCTTCTCCTGTATTGTATTAGTGACATTCATTAATAAATAGTAAAATAACAGGACAGAGCAGAACAGGCCTCTGCTGTGTCTTTATTATGGGTGCATTCCAATGCAAATGGATACTCTGGAACAATCTGAAACAATGTATCTTTCCTGTGGCTGTTATAATGAACACAAACAGATCAGAACGTAATTTAACATTAACCAGTTACATTTATCATACAACAATGTAAGGGATGGATTCCTTTCTATTGTGTGAGTTACTTAAATGCTGATCAATATGTGAATCTGGCTCTTATCAGGTGGGTGTTTTCTCTCCCTGGCCTGTGCTGTCCTCAGTTAAACCAAGACAGTGCTGTTGTCACCAATGTGGAAAAAGCTTCAGCTCAATTTATTATCTCAAAGTAGACCAGAAAATACACACAGGAGAGAAGCCATTCAGCTGTGAACATTGTGGGAAGTATTTTGCTAAAAGATCACAAGCGTTCACATACTGGAGAGAAACCTTATTGTTGTGACCAGTGTGGGAAAAGATTTGTTCAAAAGGGGATTTTAAAAGAACACCAGAGAATTCACACTAGAGAGAAGCCCTATTGCTGTGACCAGTGTGGGAAAAGCTTTATTCGATTGTCTTATCTCAAAATACATGAACGAATTCACACAGGAGAGAAACCATACGGCTGTGTCCAATGTGGTGAAAAGATAGTCCGAAAGTGCACCAGAGATTTCACACCGAAGATGATGCATATCACTGAACATTTTCGCACACTGGAGACAGCAGTATATGGCTTCTCACCAGTGTGGATTTTCAGGTGTCTTTTCAGAGCCGTCTTCAGAGTGAACCTTTTCCCACATTGGTGACAGCAGTAAGGTCTCTCTCCAGTGTGAATCTTCTTGTGTTGTACGAGGCTAGATTTTACAGTGAAACGTTTGCCACAGTGTTCACAGCAGTAAGGCTTTTCTTCGGTGTGAAATCTCTGGTGCACTTTCGGAGCAGCCATTAAACTGAACTTTTCCCCACATTGGACACAGCCGTATGGTTTCTCTCCTGTGTGTATTTTCTGGTCTACTTTGAGATAATAAATTGAGCTGAAGCTTTTTCCACATTGGTGACAACAGCACTGTCTTGGTTTAACTGAGGACAGCACAGGCCAGGGAGAGAAAACACCCACCTGATAAGAGCCAGATTCACATATTGATCAGCATTTAAGTAACTCACACAATAGAAAGGAATCCATCCCTTACATTGTTGTATGATAAATGTAACTGGTTAATGTTAAATTACGTTCTGATCTGTTTGTGTTCATTATAACAGCCACAGGAAAGATACATTGTTTCAGATTGTTCCAGAGTATCCATTTGCATTGGAATGCACCCATAATAAAGACACAGCAGAGGCCTGTTCTGCTCTGTCCTGTTATTTTACTATTTATTAATGAATGTCACTAATACAATACAGGAGAAGGCAGATTTCTCTACTAGGTTTTATACTGTGTGATGTGGTGGACATTTCTGTAGATTACGAGTTGAGTGGGCAATATCCATGTCTAGGCCACATATATTGTTATGGTAATATGCTTAACTACTTAGAAACTGGCACCCATTGGTCATTATCAATTGAATAGGCTGATCCCAAATTAATGCTCTATTTCCCCTAGAGCAGCTACATGTCTCAAATAGATAAACTAAATGATAATTGTCTGTTCTGTGAAAGATAAGAGTATGTTATAACTGTCTGTCCAATGGCAGCTGTGAGTTAAGTCACGTTTTGTGTTCCTTTAACTTAACTCTTTGAATTAGCTTGGCTCTCTTTATAACTCATGAATGCAAAAGCAGTCTTCTAAAGTAACCATAACAATGAATTTGCCTTTTAAATAATGTTAAACCACAAAGTAATAAAACACTTGGCTTCAACTCAAAATAGTAACCTTGACTTAATGTCTAGTGAACAAATGGACTCTTTAGCTACAAGAAAAGGCACACAATAACTCCACACAACTGAGTTTTATATAGAAATAAATATTTATAGAGCATGTAAACAGCATTTAGGTTCAAAGCCTGGGCTGTGAAAATACCCCTCTTCCTTCAGGAATAATATCACAACACTTTAAGTGCAAAATAAAATATATATAATCTTCCCACAGTTAATATTAAAATAATAAACACCCATTAGACGTCTCCCTTTGAGTCACTTAATGACAGACAATTATAATAATTTGTGGGCCTACACACTCACACACAAAAGCCAGCAAAATGAACTACTACCTAAGTTAACCTTAACTTGTGTCAGACTTGAATTCAAATGCAAGAGCAGCTTTATATAAATGTAGTAGTAGTAGTAGTAGTAGTAGTAGTAGTAGTAGTAGTAGTAGTAGTAGTAGTAGTGTTCTGAGAGGGAAGGTGATTTGTTCAGACTAGCAGGGACTTAGGTGGGACAGTTAACAAAGCATTATCCAGTTTCTGTCTATTGTTGATCCCTCCCCCCACCACCACTCTGATTGGTCCATCAGACTCATTGTGAGTATTTCACATAGTTCTGCTTAGCTCCATGACACAGTCATGACACAGTTCCAGGTGTGCAAGTTCCTGAGGCTGAACTCTCTTCTTGACTAAAGGTGAAGTATAAATAGATAGATAGATAGATAGATAGATAGATAGATAGATAGATAGATAGATAGAGAGATAGAGAGAAGGTTGATGCACCAATTGATGCAGGTTAGAGTTGTCCTATCTAAAAAAGAAGGTAATATTTGAATTTTCCATCAAAAAATACATACAATAGAGATCCAATTTGTTTTTTTAGATTGATAGGGTACTATTGGCAATTATAAAATACCAATTGATGCAGGTTAGAGTTGTCCTATCTAAAAAAGAAGGCAATATTTGAATTTTCCATCAAAGAATACATACAATAGAGATCCAATTTGTTTTTTTAGATTGATAGGGTACTATTGGCAATTATAAAATACCAATTGATGCAGGTTAGAGTTGTCCTATCTAAAAAAGAAGGTAATATTTGAATTTTCCATCAAAAAATACATACAATAGAGATCCAATTTGTTTTTTTAGATGGATAGGGTACAATTGGCAATCATAAAATACCAATTGATGCAGGTTAGAGTTGTCCTATGCAAAAAAGAAGGTCATATTTGAATTCTCCATCAAAAAATACATACAATAGACACCCTTTTTTTTTTTTTTTTCCCACGGAGAGCAGACAGCAGACGTCTGAAGGGGAACACACACTAGCCTCATCGGCCTCACGGAGGCGCCGCGTCAAAACATACGGCCCCGTTATTTTCAATGAACTTGACTCCGCTCCGAGTTCCAGCCAGACGCGGTAGCCTCCAAGCCACGTCTTTGGGATCAAAGACGCGATTGTAGTGTCCAAGCCCCGTCTTTCGGCTCGAATCGCGTCTTGAGCCGTCTAGAAGACGCAAGCTCCGTGCAGGGACGCAAAGCTGCGTCTTGACCACTATTTAAGCACGGACGCGTCATGAGACGGAAGACGCGATTGTAGTGTCCCAGCTCCGTCTTTGGGCTCAAAGACGCGATCCAAGCCGCGTCTTTTGGCGAAAAGACGCGAAAAGACGCGATTGTAGTGTCAAAGCCCCGTCCTTTGACTCGAATCGCGTCTTGAGCCGCGGTTTCACGTCTTGAGCCGCGGGAGCTCCGTCCTGGACACAAAGCTGCGTCTTGACCGCTATTTAAGCACGGACGCGTCTCAGACGTGGACGCAGAGAGTCCACGGCTGTCTCTCATAAATTGGGGAGAGAAAAGCTGTTAAAAAGTATAAAGTGATTGATTGATTGATTGATTGATTGAAGACTTTATCAGAAGTTTGTATAGGAAAAGGTACAAGGTCAACCAAAAGGATAAACCGCAAGAAAGCCTCCGGGCTTGTTTCAATTCGGGCAAATTAAAAATATCTTACATTTAGATACATTGATACAGCTTTTTGTTTACAGAAATAGGCCTACTGTCTGAAGATGACTTTGTTTTGCTGCCTATGGCTGCTCCAATGAAAGGAGTATCCAAATGGAACCTGTGGGATCACCTGCCATAAATATGACAATATTATATTATAATTAGGATAATCATTATGTACAATACAAGTTCTGCTGCACAGGAACAACAGGGCTGTGAGATACACAGCCCTGGCTTTTAGAAATATTTCTACCACCTGTTTACACAATCCTTGAATCTTTCTTTTGGACACGTTTTAACTCTTAGTGTGGTATTCTCAAAGTTTGCATAGGCTAATGCATACATGCATACATACATACTGTACATACATACATACATCCTCACCCCTTAATGTTAAAGTAAAGAAGGGTGGACATTTTTAATTGATATATCTGGGTACCTTTTCTCCCATTTCTTTTTTTAAAGGTTTCCCAAAAGCCTAGAAAGCAGGAGACAGTGGGAACTTGCCCTAAGAAGGGATGGTTTTGTTGCAAATGACAGGACACTGCTCTGCAGAGAGCACTTCAGAAGTGAAGACTTTGACGGGACTGGGCAGTGGGCAGACTGTCCGGTTTAAAGCTGGTGTTGTGCCCACCACCTTCAACTTCCCTGCTCATCTTCAAAGGGTAGGCCTATGTGCATCATTGGCTAACAACAATTCAAGGTGTATTAGATTGACGCATGATACATGATATATGATAGTAAAAAAAAGTAAGTCTCCATGCTTATTAAGTATTATAATAATCTGTCTACTGCTAATTTCAGGATTTGTTGTGCGACGCACTTTGAAGAAGCTGTCCTGTGATGTCTGCCGGGCCAGCCTTGTGACCGATGCTGAATCTGCCTGTAAGGACAAGAGCTACCACCTGCTGAACCTGAAAAGCAATGGAGGTCTGGTGATATCATCTGAAGGCACGGTGAAGGCAGCAGAGTGGGTCGTTCGCCAGGCATCTGCAGATTCCAGATGAAAACAGCCCATAGGATAGGAGGATAGGTTCAGAGGATGTGTTTTTGCTCGGGCATTGACAGTCAGTCACCACCATACACTGATGAAGTTAGTTGTGTCCCTGTTTTTTAAGCTGAGGCTGCACCATGTTGCTAAAATGACTATGCTTAGCTTACAGAAAGACAACGTGAGACAGAAGCTACCCAAAATGGTACTTTTTAAAGGCCATTCGCTCAAACTCTGTGTGCATACAGAAGCCTAATTTTGGCTTTGAGCCAATGTTCCTCAGTGTGTGTGTGTGTGTGTGTGTGTGTGTGTGTGTGTGTGTGTGTGTGTGTGTGTGTGTGTGTGTGTGTGTGTGTGTGTATATATATATATATATATATTCATTCATTCCATGCTGTATTGATCTGGTACCATAGGAGAGATAACAGGCAAACAATGATCAAATAAAACATGCTTCTACATTCTATAATTGTGTAGTCTTCTTGTAAAGTAAGTAATGCAGATGTTAAATAATGGGTAAACCTTTCCCCAATGGATGTATTTGAGTCTGGTTTACCTCCTTTCAGGCTTTACATTTAAAGTTTACTCCAAGCAAGAACGTATGAGTCCATATAGTGCACTGAATGCCATCTGAGAAAAGGAACCCACTGTGATTTTGCTATTCAGTTCTAATACTACAGGTATACTTGATGGTAAATCCTGTCTGTCTGTCTCTCTACACTGCCACGCCACCGCCCTCTCAACAGCCCCCCAAAGTTCCAGTCTAACCCCCAACCTCATTGATCATTGTTGAGCTGTTCAATATATTGGTCCATTGAACCTTCAAACAGGTGTACTGCATGTAGCCTACTTCAATATCAAGGGCCACCAAAAGCTACCTGTGCAGCATGGGGTTTAAAAAAAATATGTATTATTATATATCATGATTATTGCTGTTATGACTATAGTTGGTATATGTTATGTATGTAGTAACTCGTCTGATCTCAGAGGGAGGGGAGGATTGGTCATGTTACTGGGAACTGACTTGCAGTTGCAGTGCTGAAATAAAATGTATTATTTTAGTTAAAAAGAGGTCTATTTGGTTTTGTTATGTCCTTAATAAAATAACCTTGAAGCCCCATCTCATATTTTACAGAATGGCAACATGAGACTATTTTATATAAAATAAATATAAGCCAAATGAAACAGATTTTTATATTAAATAAATACATTGTTACATTTAATACATAATGTATTAAATAATATAAATATTACTAATAATGGAACTATTACATGTTACATATTTACAATATAAATACAGTGTGTATAGCTAATTGCTTTACTTTACCTATATACTTATGTTATTTCATATGGAAGTCCATGGTTATAATTATTCTAAGTATACAGTAACATAACTACGTTTCTTAGGTTTATAACAAACCAATCCGTTTCAAAATAGGTTGAAAATTGAGCAAGTTCTGGTCATTTAAATAGTACATGCACTATAGAAATTAATGTTATACTGGGCGATCGGTCCTGTCCCAAGATGGCCGACCTGTACCGACGTCAGTCCCCATTGGCCAACAGCGTGCGTGAGCTATCTAGCCTTCTTATATATATCTATGGTGTGAATGGCTTCCTGAATGTGTTCCAACCACTGACAGCACAGCTGACTGGTCAACTGAGTTCTATATTGAGAGAGGCACTGTCACCCTCTGCTGGTCTCAGAGCTGTACTACACAACCACTGTGTGGGGGCGTCCAAACAGTCAGAGGCAGATGCATTGAACCCCATCCACTCCCATGTTAAAAGAATAACCCGGAAGAGGCGTTTGTGATGTGATTGAAGTGGCGTTATGCCTCTGCGGGGTCACAAGCTCAAGGGTTAAATACAGGTTCATGGTTCAGCACTGCTGTACTCTCTCTCACCCGGTAGAGACACTCACTGACCAATGGGACAGACCTAAACGCAGGAAGAACATCACTTTGTTGACACTCACGTTAGCTGCTCAAGTGTTAAAGTCCACAGGTAAGGGGTTAATGCTCTAATAGGCTGTCGGTCGGTCGGTTGGTTCGGGTCGGGCGGCGGCGGCAGCGGGGGGGGGCCTTTGATTTGGAGAAGCGCCAGGGCCCGGGGATTCTTAAATCGTCACTGTTCGCATTTAACAAGAAACTCTTGAACACACAAATAGTAGATGCACAGACTTGGGGAAACTCAACAACAATGTTTCAGGATAGGCTGCAGATGAGATCACTGAAACAGGAAGCATCGTCTCCTCCATATATGGCCACTGCCAGTTATCACAGACACTGAACAGAATTCAGTCAATGCCTTATCATCTCTCGGCTTATGGGGCCTTCCTGCGATCTGCATTCTACAGGCCTCTCACAACTGATGTATGGACATTACAGAGGCTTACAGATATGAACACAAGCGGTTTACATGTGTAACCACGCTGTATAACGGCATCCTTAAAGGAGAATTGTGGTCTAAATGGCTTTCTTACATTTTTTGTTGTTGTTTTGTATCTAAAACAAAGAAAAAAAGGTTATTTAATCAAAATTCTGAATCTCATTGATCCATATCTACAACGTGACTGAATCGTTTTATGGCAGAATCTCAACAATGATGTACATGAGATCACTTCTGCATGTTAGCTCAACAGTGTATTTATAAACAAGTACAGAAAGAATGGATTTTGGAGCGATGGAATAAGTGTATTTGCATAGGCCCAGCTGCTCCCATTGTGGGCTGTGGTCGCGGGTCGGCCAAAATGGACAATATTGCCTATTTTGATAAAAATAAAACCTGGACGGGTTTTTAAAATAGCAATAGCAACAAAAATGGTAAGAAAGCCATTTAGACCGGAATTCTCCTTTAAGACGTTGGTATTTATAAGCACTTTGGTAAGGCATGCCTCTTAAGACCGTAGCTTGTAGATCTGCTAGCAGAAGCACCCCCAGAAGCAAAGATTACAAAGATTTGCTTAGAAAAAAATATTGATTAATTGATTCAATTAAAAGATTTGCACACATTTTCAAGTTTTTTCAAAAATAGCAGATCTACAAGCTCATAGCACGGCACCGACGTGCTATGAGCCTATATTTCTGCCATGAGCTTACATTTCTTCCATATTTCCAATAGCCAACAATAACGGTTAAAAAGTGGTTAAAAAGTTCCAGGTCTAAATGGGTTCAACTGAAGCAATGTTAATAAATTCCAAATATTATCAAAGCACTCGGCAGCTCCCGACCTGCGTCAGGGCACCCTTGGGTGCCATGACGTAAGGTTCATTATTACATAAAGGGTATTTATTTACCACACCAAAGCTGTTCTGAGAAACAAACATTTTGGCCTAAATAGCGGTGAACATTGGGCAGCCACGTTTGTGACTGAAAGCACGGATGTGTACTTCCAAATAACTCACTTAATGACAAAATAACTCCACAACCACAGATATTGTTTATTTAGCTGGTTTGGAACTTCAGTTCTCAACATGTGTTGTTCTCAAAGCTATTTTCAGCGCTCTCTCTCTGTGTGTGTGTGTGTGTGTGTGTGTGTGTGTGTGTGTGTGTGTGTGTGTGTGTGTGTGTGTGTGTGTGTGTGTGTGTGTACATAATGCCGTACATAATCAGCCCCAGCTGTGTGTGTGTGTGTGTGTGTGTGTGTGTGTGTGTGTGTGCGTGCGTGCGTGCGTGCGTGCGTGCGTGCGTGCGTGCGTGCGTGCATGCTTGTGTTTGTGTACATGTGTGCATGTGGGCTTGTGTATCCATCACTACAGGAACACCAGGAAGGAAGTCACACAAAAACACACATAATCCCAGAATAAACAGAGTCTGGAAACGAAGAAAAAAGGAAAGGAAAAGGAAAACAAAGGGGCACAAAACTGTTGTTGATTCTGTTTGCAATCAGTAGATTCATATCAAATGACTTTGGTGGTAGAATCTTACTTCATCAATGCTAACCTTTAGATTCTTTTTTCATATTGGCCTCATTGGGATCATAAAATCATACTGTTTTTGATTGATTGATTGATTGATTGAAGAATGTATTAGAAGAACAGGAAAAAGTACAGTTTCATAACAGCACAAATCACTGGTATAAGGTCAACTAAAAGGAGATCCTAGTAAGCTTTACGGCTTATTTACACAGGACCCACTTTATGTATCTCATATAACATTGAAAGACAGACGAATAGAACAGATTACTTTGCATAGGATAACATCAATTACAAGAGCAGAAAAAAGGGGGGGGGGGTGGCATCATGGGGGCTTAGTCTATTTACAAGTAGTAGCACTACTAGTAGTATCACTACTAGGCTCCGCCTAGTAATGCCCCGCCCCAGTAGGCTCCGCCTTCAGCTCGCCACCGTATGAGTGACAGAGACAGGTAAATCCTTTTAAACCAAGCATGAAAAGGTTCATTACATAAAGGGTATTATAGGCCTAATGCTGCGGCTGTCAGTACATGCACAGAGAGAGCGAGAGCGAGAGAGAGAGAGAGAAAGAGACAGAGAGAGAGAGAGAGAGAGAGAGAAAGAGAGAAAGAGAGAAAGAGAGAGAGAAATAGAGAGTGTGCAGAGTGAGTCAGAGGACACTGACTGACACAGACAGCAGGAATGAATGGTTCCCTGAGTCTGTGCAGGAAACAACGTGCTCACAGGCACTCAACTGTACAACACACACACACACACACACACACACACACACACACACACACACACACACACACACACACACACACACACACACACACACACACACACACACACACAGAGAGAGGCAGAGTACAGGATAGCTATCATTCCAGCAGGGACGGACCCACACACAGAGACACGCACCATCGTCAGCAGATTTAGCGTTTAAACAACGTCACAGCGGAGCAGAGACATGATGAGAACAGACCGTCTGCAGCAGCCATGGAGAGATTCAAACTCCTGGGAAACTCACTGAACGCAAACACTTCCAGCATGTCTGACTATAGGCTCATTCACTGAGGGATAACACCTGGATACAAAGTGGATGGATTTATACTGTATGTTTGATATCATACTGTACTTATGAACTGAGGAACACCTGGACATGGATTGAATAGATACTGTACTGTATGGTTGACATCATACTGAACTGAGGAATAACACCTATGGACTGCTTGTTAACCGAGGACTCAGATGGCTAAAGTTGTGTCTGGTTTGTTAGTATGTCTGATGGCACTGCCATCCCTCCATGCTGACAATGGTAAGTCATTTAAAACCAACTATCTGTGATAATTTCATCGACTAAAACTACAATGATTTATTTTTCTCCGTCAAACACCCCCACCCCCACCCCCACTTATGAAAACAAAATGAAAGCAAAGCTACGGTGACAAACTATGACTATGACTAACTATGACTTGTTTTTTACATAACCTTTGACTGTACTACCTGTATTGTAAACAATATGATACTGTTCAAGCAAACTAAATATATTGGACAATTTCGTCAGCAAACAAAAACTGGATGACAATGTTAAGGGAGGGACTAGTGCAGAAGAGATCCAGTGGTAGAACTAAAAGACAAAAGTCTTTAAGAATACTGTTCAACGGTAGAAAGCACACAAGATAAAAAGTTATTTTATCTGAAAAGATGGTGTGTTCATGCTAAACTTGAATAAAACAAGTTAAAGACTCCACCTGTAACTGATTAGAAATTGTGACTGACCTATAGTTCACATTGTCAATTAAACGATTAATTGTAATGTTCAGTAGTAATGTGATGCAATGTGATGTGATGCAATGTGAACGTAAAGTTTCAATGTCCTCAAATTGGAACAAATGTTCTAAAAAAGAAGGGACTTTTGAGAATCATTTACTTTACAACAATGCGTGACACTTTAACTGCATTACAACTGTAGATTTAGACGACTAGTTTTATACTGTATATCTGTATATCATAGATATTTAGTCAACCAAAACTGGACTGAGATATGGCAATATACGTTTATTAACACTATGACTAAAACTAAATCAAACCTTGCTGTCAAAATTAACGTGTTAAGATTGTACAAAGGGAACCAAATTCGGGGGGTGTTCAAATGGAACCAAACAGACCCATAAGGGTCCATAATGAAATTGAATGCTGCCCTCAGGTCACATTCCAATCCTTATAAGTCACATCTGCTCCATTTGGTCCGATAAGGGTCCATCCCATAAGGGTCCATTTGCTTCCATTTGTACACTCTCAGAGTTACAGACATGTTATGGTCATTCAGGGCATATTCTGAATAAAACCTGGAGACTTGACATTCATGTTATTGGGTCTTGATCGAAATAAAAACATTATAATGGTGTGTAAAACGTGTACATCTAGAAGTCTTTGCCATCATGGACACATTATGTCTGAGTACGGACATGTACAGACATGCATGTAGACCGCCTGGGGGTTGACAGTTGACCATAACCATGTCTATCTTTATCTGTGATACTGGCCGTCAAAGCAGGAAACTGTGCTTCCTGTGACCTCACTGTGCAGTAAACAACACAAAGCGCCCCCCACACGGCTCTGTACTGAACTGTTTCCCAAACAGTGGGTCGCAACCCATTAGTGGGTCACGGACCAATTGTTAAGGGTCGCGACTCGAGTAAAAAAAATCCCATTTTCCTTTCCGACAAAAGTGAAAACATACATATTTCAAAAGATGGAAAATCTTTTGAAATATATCATTTTATTTTTAGAAATAAAGAATTTGATAAATGTTCAAACAAACAAACACGTCGAAGAAATTCAAAATATTATGATATGGCTAATTAAGAAATAGTGAAAATAGACGATCTACAGGCTACAGGCAAAGCGCTGCGTTGTGAGCTTGTAGATCTGCTGTAACTTTAACTTGAGCATATTCTGGAGGAACATTCACAGAAAACAGCAGATCTACAAGCTCACAACACATCACAACGCGGTGCATTGTGAGCTTTTAGATCTGCTCTTTTTTGGTGAGGAGACTTGGTGTGCTGTAGGCTGAAAAAGATCGCACAGTGCAAATCAAGTATAAGTGACTGAAATGACATTGATACGATTCCAAATATTATCAAAACATTCTCGGGCACCCCTGGACTTGCGTCATGGCTGGCTCCTACTTTGAGAAACCCTGTTCTAGGAGGGGTACAGATAAAGTGTCAGATGTAAAAAAAAAAAAAAAAAAAAAAAGGTTAGACCAAGGCAAAGTTAAAAAGTCTTTATTTTATGGATAATGCATAGCAAGAATATTAAACATTATTAACATTCCCCCAAGAGTGCCTTGGTCTAACTTCTTTGCATCTATTTTGTCACCTTTGCACCAAAGAGCACCTTGTTTGGGAGATTTCTACTTCATATCATATATCATATTCATACTTCAAACAGATGCACTCCTTACTCTTTTTTTCTAAAGTGTTCTCTGTCTTCCAGAAGGTGTGGATAAGGCACACAGGAGACAGAGCAGACGTCACGGCGGCATCAGGACAAACGCCACCACCACCGGCGTAGTCGACCCGAAGACCTTCAACGGAAAGCTCCGCAACAAATCCACCGCTGACGAATCCGCCACCCTGCCCCCCTTCCTGCTGGGGGACAGCGACCGTCGTCTCCCCCCCACCCACACCCCCAGCCCCACCCCGCCCTGGCTGGACGTGGGCCCCAGTGCCCCCGCGGTGGGCTACGCCGAGGGGCTCCTGAGCACGCGGCTCATCCCCGGGGCCTACGGCCTGGCCATGGGCCTGGGCCTGCCCTCCAACGCCTGCATCCTGGTGTTCCTGCGCTCCAGGAGCAGCCGCTACCTGAGCACCGTGGTCCTGTGGTTCAGCCTGGCCCTGTCGGACCTGCTGCTGCTCTGCTCCCTGGCCCTGAGAGTCCACTACCACCTCAACCACAATGACTGGGTATTAATAACATTACTACTACTGTTATTATTTGCTTAAGCAGAGCGTGCAAGAACTGTAATCGGTTGGGTATGTATGTAGGTGTCTCCCTTTTTTGAAGACTGTATAGCCCTGAAATGGCTGGGATTCTGGGAATATATGTATGTCGGTGTCTCATCATTAACAGCCAATCAGGGACCAGTATTCCTGGTGATGCCACTGGTGATGTCAGCAGGGATTGGTATATAAGAGCGTTCTTGGTAATGTCTTCATTAACATCCAATGAGGCCAATATGGGCACACCTCGTGGCGGACTCTGCTTGCGCACAAGTAGGCCATGTGTGACCTGCTTGTACGTGAGACGCAAGTTGGCACTTCGACAGAGTGCAGTTCTGGTTATTACTTGCGCAAGCAGAGTGCGCAAGTACAGTACTTATTTCGGTGCCGTCTGTTTCTGGCTGCATGTCGCAACTTTCTGCACATTTTGCATATTTCACATATGTTGCAGCTTTCCGCATATTTCATCGCAAAATCAAGGATTTTATCATGCATATAATCAAGGATTTTAGCCCACATAATCAAGGATTGTTTCACCACGTTATTTTCTTTCTTTTTCTGGAGGGTCTAAATGTATCCCTCATTTGCTGTGCTCCTATCACTAGAGTTCTCAACGGGCCTGAAAATTAAGGCCCGGCCCTAACTGGGCCCTATTTGGGTCGGCCCGAGGCCCTACCCAGCCCGACTAGTTAGCATACATTTTAGGCCCTACCCTACCCTAAATGTCGGGTCGGGTTCGGGCAAAATTTGAGAACTCTACCTATCACTCTCCCAGGTGTTCGGGGAGGCGGCCTGTCGCCTGGCCACCGCCTCTTTCTACTGGAACGTGTCGTGCTCCGCCCACACCTTGGCGTGCATCAGCGTGAGCCGCTGCCTGGCGGTGGCGCGGCCCTTCCTGTACCGCAGGCTGCTGCCCCGGACGGGCCTGGCAGTGGGCTCCTGCTTGGCGGTGTGGCTCCTGTCCGGGCTGGCCGCGGTGCCAGAGCTCCTGGTCCGCCAGAGCTACCGTATCCCCCGGCTCGGCGGGATCACCACCTGCCACGACCTGCTCCCTCTGGAGGACAGCTCACAGCACGCCCTGCTGGTGCCTTACAGGTACTGCTGGTATATCATATCCATGAGTTGAATACCAAGGACTTCCGACGAAAAAAAATAAGTCTGTAAAAGGACTTATTTGGGATGCTCCTTTTAGGCAGGGTGTTTAACTGCACTTGTACTGTACAGCATTCTTTTAATGTATTGACTATACTTGTTCTGTTCTCCACTTTTGTCTAAAGAAATACTCAATCAATCAATAGCGGCTTTGATTTTGACATAGGAAACTTTGATTTATTAATTTCTTTGGTCATAGTCTTTTGAATTTAGTAATCGGAAAAGTGTTAGTTTTAGTCGACTAGTAAATATAAGATTTTAGTAGACAAAAAATGATGTTGGCATGATGTTGGCGGTACCTCGATGGCGTTGTAATGGCAGATTTTACACCTTGATTGCATGCTGAAGATAGCAGATCTACAAGTTCACAAGGTGCGACGCCTTGTGAGCTTGTAGACCTGCTATTTTCAGAGTGCAACACCCGAGCGCAACCAAACATAAAATGACTCGTCTTTTAGTTCTACTGGATCTCTACTCCACTAGTCTCTCCCTGACATTTTAGTCTAGTTTATATTTGTCTACGAAATTGTCAGCATATTAAGTCATAGTCATCATAGTTTAGTTTTTATTTCATTTTCGTCATTGAAAAAAGGCAGTCGAGGATTTTATTTGTCATAGTTTCAAGGGACGACACTGTTTGTGAAAAGTGCTTTACATAAAATGGGGAAATCTCGCTCTCTTTCGAACGCTCATCATTTCGACAATGGGCAACAACGGAGCGTCGGCAGGTTAGCTTGTAGACTTGTAGAAATAGCGAACCGCCCCCCATTAAAATAAAGTCATACTTGTCCAGGCTGGCGGTGGTGTGCGTGGGGCTGGCCGTGCCCTTCGTGGCGTGCGTGGCGTCCCAGGGGGCCGTGGTGTACCACCTGACGCGGGGGTCCGGCTGGGGACGGGACCACTGGGGACCCTTCCTCCGGGTCAGCTCCTTCCTCCTGCTCATCTTCCTGCTGTGCTTCGCCCCGGCGGGGGTGCTGCACGTGGCGCACTACGCCCGCCTGGTGTGTAATGGAGGTTTTTTGATGCTACTAGTACATGTTTTAACACATGGGTGACTTAACGGGTCATTTTGACCGATTCTGAGATCGCAAAGTGCAATAACTCTCCCCGTGAAGGTCTCAGATATATCCCATTCCATGACTGTTCCTAAATACTCAAGTCAAGACATATGTTCTCGTTTTTTTTCCCCTTATGAAATGTTTCCTAAGTATGAAATAATATACCATTATACCACTCTGACTGTTAGTTATCGGTCATAAAGACAGGTCTCACCCATTCTTCCACCTCCCAGAAGCAAGGAGAGAATTTCACACCTTTTGTGCTCCCCATTTGAGAGGTCAATTGAAATGCTAATTCACATTTGGAAGACAATAGAACCCCCGCTGGCAGGTGTTGCTCTCCTGGGCTAAAAGGGAGAGAATTTACCTGTCAATTTGACTGATAAATGCAATCAGAGTGGAAGTGATTATTTTTCAGTCACCCGAGTGTTAAGCCATTTTGTAGATCTGCTATTTTTCTTTTTTTAATCGTGAACAACATGTGTGCAAGTCTTTGAATATTTTTGACCCGATTCTATAAATGTCTTCTAAATCCTAATTCTTCTAATTCAGTGGTTCTCAAACTTTTTCATGTCAAGGACCCCCAAAATTACCCCCATCTCAAAATAAGACCCATCTCAATATATGTTGTTCCAGGGACCACCCAAGGGACCACCCAGAAGCAAATATATTTTAGTTACAAATGTTCAAAAGATATTATAATATATTCAATGACTTGCAAAAAAAAAATAGCAGATCAACAAAGCTTGCAGTGCGGCACGCGGTGCCGCGCTGTGAGCTTGTATATCTGCCGCGGTTTTCTGAAGGGTCTATATCAGTGTTCCCCAATAGGCGGCCCGTGGGCCATTTGCGGCCCACGGGGGGCTACTCTCTGGCCACCCACCAACTAGTAATAATGGTGTATAAGAGCAGCAACAACACTAGTATATCGTCGTTGTCGGGTGGAAACCTCGTATCTCCAAATGTGTACATTCTTTCGCAAAGTAAAGCCTAGCTTCATCATACAAGGCCGTCTCACAAAAGTAGTGAAAACAGCAGATCTACAAGCACACAACGCCTCGCACCGCGTGGCGTTGTGTGCTTGTAGATCGGCTGTTTTCACTAGTTTAAATATTTTTTTTAAATGATAAATGCAAAATGAACGGTTTTGGACATACAAGATTTTCACCCGACAACGACGATATCTGAACTGTCGCTGGAGTAGCGGGAACGCCACCGTCGCCCCCTGCAATGTTGTGGCCCTTGGCTTGGTACCCTAGACATAATTCGGCCCTTGGGGAAAACTAATTGGGGAACCCTGGTCTATATAATGTTTGCTATTATGAATTTTGTCCACCACAGGTGGCGTCGGGCGGGCTGGACGACCGGCTGTACCAGTACTACCGGGCGGCCGTGTGTCTGTGCTGCGTCCACGCCTGTCTGGACCCGGCACTGTGTCTGCTCATGTCCAGGACCGCCTCCTCCAAGATGACCTTCAGGACCCCCAGGAGGAAGCCGTCCCGGCAGGGGCAGACCACGCGGGCTGCGATTGTCTGAGCCGAGACCTCTGTGTGTGTGTGTGTGTGTGTGTGTGTGTGTGTGTGCGTGCGTGCGTGCGTGCGTGTGTGTGTGTGTTAGAGCTGGGATACCCGACCGAAAACCGAAGGGGCCCGTCGGTACCCGAGGGTACAGGCTCGGGTCGGACGCATTTTCATAATAAATTGTCGGACGTCGATTCGGGTCGGACATATTTTTGATATAGCCTCTGCCTACCTATGACATGCATCATGCACTCTCTCTGATGATGCACGCATCATGCAACTCCTGTGTGGCACTGTGAGTGTGTGTGTGTGTGTGCTGCTCGCGCTAATGCTGCACTGCAGCTGCAGCCACGGAGACAACTCTGACTACGGAGAAAAGTCCTACGCTGAGGTAAACGCGCTGTAGTGGTTTGGAAGTGGCGTGCCGCTGAATGGAGCTCCTAGCTTGTGTTCCACCACTGTCCCTACCCTTGCATTGGATGTTTATTTTTCGGCGCTGTTGTGTGGAGTCGCAGTGCACTGTGCCAGCCTCGTCCGTCCGTCCGTCCGTTCAACACACATCCCATCACTCAAGTAAATCCTGGCTTATACTTCTTCATCACGGCGTGTTCCGTGACAAAATGTGGCTGATCTGCAAGCTCACAACGCCTCGCATCCGCGACGCGTTGGGAGCTTGTAGATCTGCTATTTTCCAGGCGCAGAAACTTGCAGTCAGACGTCCAGCGCAGCGCAGCGCACGTTATTATTTGTATTATTTAATAATCGACATAGCCTACTATTTAAACACTTTCACAAGCCACAATGTGGCTTAATATTCACATTAAGGGTAACAAGCAGGCACGCTGCATGCACTGCAAATTAGAACACGTTTGCTAGTGAGTGTAAATCAGTGGCTTCCTCAAAGAAAAAGAAAGGAGGAGAAAAAGCGTTGGAAACATAAGGTTCGGGCCTCGGCGCGGGTCGGACGCATTTTAATGATTAATGCTCGGACGTCGTTTCGGGTCGGACTAAAAACTGTCGGACACGGGTTCGGAACGGACAGAAAAAATCGGCCCGATCCCAGCTCTAGTGTGTGTGTGTGTGTGTGTGTGTGTGTGTGTGTGTGTGTGTGTGTGTGGGTGTGTGTGTGTGTGTGTGTGTGTCTCACTTGTGGGACACGGGTTCGGAACGGACAGAAAAAATCGGCCCGATCCCAGCTCTAGTGTGTGTGTGTGTGTGTGTGTGTGTGTGTGTGTGTGTGTGTGTGTGTGTGTGTGTGTGTGTGTGTGTGTGTGTCTCGCTTGTGTCTCCTGGTGAGATAACATGCTTTAGAGAACTGGTTCCCAAACACTGGGTCACGGACACATATTAGATCTGCTGTTTTCACTGGTTTGAGTCCCAGCCTATGACGTCCATCCCAGATTTGGCTCAAAAATAGGGTTGAATTATTTCTTCTGCTATGCCGCGAAAATGTGGAATGCCTGCCAAAGGCCTTAAAGGAGTGTAAATCCCTACATTTTTTGAGCGGTGGTCACAACGCTCCTATACGTGGCCGTGTGTGTGGGTCTGTCTGTCTGTCTGTCTGTCTGTCTGTCTGTCTGTCTGTCTGTCTGTCTGTATGCGTGTCTGTCTGTATGTAGCCTGTATGTAGTACCTTTTGTGACCACACATGTTAAGGGAGGGGCGCTGTTGTTCAGGCCAGGCCAGACACACACACACACACACAATATATATATATATTTGTTTTGCTGTTGCGCAGCCTCCACGACCACCGCTCAGTTCACACGGGTGTGATTTTTTTTAAAACACTTTGAAAAGTTACTTGCAGGTGGCTGCAACTCGAAACTGTCCCCTGTAAAAAGACAAAGCCCCCCCGACCTGTAATATTTTGTTTTAGTTCTGATTGATTCATATTTGTTGCAGCATAGTACTGTGCATATTTGTCTGTCATTTAATGTCTATGAATTGAGTACAAAAGGACCCCAATGTAAACAAGCCATTGTGCTTTCTTGGGTTTAAATCCTATTAGTAGACCTTGTATCGGAACTGTACTGTCCTGTGCTGTGTTGTTCTTCTAATAAAGTATTCAATCAATCAATAACTCAAATCACTCAAAACAAGATTCAGCGAAGAGTCAACAATCTCAACTTACATTAATGTAGCATTCTGTTCAGTCTTTTTTTTTCCTGATGACAAGCAAAACAAAAGGCTTTTCTGAATACATTTTTGGAAAATTATATTAAAAAAAGAAGATTACTGTGACTTTCACAAGGTGATCCCTGTGGGATGTAACATGTTATAACATAGATTATACAACAGTTAGTCAGCCTCTCAATGAAAAACAGGCAATCCAATCGTGCATGTAATGAGCACTACTGCATTGTCTCATCAAATAAAGAAATCAGCTGTGTTGGTCACGAAAGAGAGCAAGCGCTCCTCTCTCCCCACACTATGCTAGGCGGCTAGGCTAGCAGTTTTCATGTGAAGTTCAGGGACATAGTAGCTAAATGTGGGATTAAAAAATTACAAATTCCTATCGTATATCTTAAAGGAGCATGAAACACAAAATCACTTTTTCTATAAATATATATTATATAAATGAGTCACTTGTGATAGGGAGCAGTGATATGGTTCAATTTGCCCATAGGCTTGGGGATTCAGAGCTTTCTGCTGTCTCTGTAGCTATTTCTGTGTACTTCCAGTTTCTAGGTCAAAAAGAAATATTTCGGGCCCTCATTAAATATTAGCTATCATTGTTCTGTGGTGTAACGTGACGTAGGCATATCTAATTAATATTAACGTGTGTTTTACAGAGTTGTATCAAGGGGGGCGTGGTTTCACTGTATGCTTGTTTCTGCCAGAGAGAAGAGCAGGCTCTCTCAACAGACAGTTACACTGTGTGGTGCCTGTGTTATTTTCTGTGTAGTGTGTGTGTGTGTGTGTGTGTGTGGGGGTACGTGCGTGCGTGCGTGTCGTGACAGTGCACGCACACACACAACGTCCACACGCGAAAAATAGCAGATCTACAAGCTCACAACGCGTCGCGCAAGCGACGCGTTGTGAGCTTGTATATCGGCTATGTATGTAGCCTAGCTAGCTAATAGCCGTAGAGCCGAAACCAACGTGTTTACATGTCAAGCTGCTGCTGCTACGGCTGTTAGCTAGGCTACATAGCTACATACCAGATATACAAGCTCACAAAAAAAGCGACGCGTTGTGAGCTTGTAGATCTGCTAGTTTTCGTTTGTGGACGTTGTGTGTGTGCGCGCACTGTCACGACACAGACACACACACACACACACACACACACACACACACACACACACACACACACACAGAAAATAGCTATCGGCGATTAGCGTCCCTTCTTCTTCGGTTCCGTGGTAAACAGTCCAAAGCTGGAGAAAGTGTGTCCATGGATAAATGCTCAGCCAGCTTCTTTGTAAAATACCTGCACATTTTAATTGGTTACAGAACATGGAGTTGCCGAATCTTTATACTTTTTACACCTCCAATGGCTGGTTTTAAAAAATGTTTCCGAAATGGAAAAGCAACAAGTTCCCACTGCTGACAGCTTCGGTCTGTCTGTCTCTCTCTAAGACGCATTACTCCGCCCCCTCCCCCCACAACGGCAGATAACCACGCCTACATTTTAGAAATCTTTTCATGTTCTGAAATCCCATAAAACAAATTAGAGGCGGGGTTTCTTATCCCTTTAAATACAATGAAATTAAGTTGAAGTGTTTTTTTAAGGGCAACAGTTGTATAATCGCAATATTGTCACAGTCGGGCAGAAACCTTGTATCTCCAAGTTTCAAATTTGTATGTTTTTTTTTCGTAAAGTCATCATAAAAGACTGTCACACAAAACTTTGCAGATCTACAAGATGCTAATAGCAGAAAATAGCAGATCTACAAGCACACAACGCCTCGTGGTCAACCTGGCAGTTGATGTGTTAAAAGCATGTGACTGCTTTGCTCGTGTGACTTTGGGTCAGGTAAAGGTGAAGGAACATGTCAGGACTGATGACTAATTATTATGTAATAATAACGATGGTTCATTCCACTCAGGCATGTTTCAACATCCTCCCGTTCATCAGTCAGTCAGTCAGTCAGTCTGCACTCTGCACACAACTACATGAACAATGAACCTACATGTTAATCTAGAGCAGAGGTTTTCAAAGTGGGTGACAGCCAGGGCACCCTGGGGTACCGTGATGGCAGTCCAGGGGTGCTGCGAGATAATTTGATAATATTGGGAATTTATTTGGACACTTACAAAATATAGTTAGTATAATTTTAAACTTGAAGTTCCTACTCTCACCTATGGTCATGAAGTGTGGGTCATGACCGAAAGTATAAGGTCGTGGGTGCAAGCGGCTGATATGGGTTTCCTCAGACGGGTGACTGGTATCTCCCTTAGAGATAGGGTGAGAAGTTCAGTCACCCGAGAGAGACTTGGAGTAGAACCGCTGCTCCTACACTTGGAAAGGAGTCAGCTTAGGTGGTTCGGGCATCTAGTACGGATGCCCCCCGAGCGCCTTCCTAGGAAGGTCCTCGATGCGTGTCCCACTGGAAGGAGACTCCGTGGCAGACTAAAGACCACATGGAGGGATTATATCTCTAAACTGGCTTGGGAACGCCTTGGTATACTCCCTGAGGGAGTGGAGGAAGTTGCTCGGGGAAAGGAAATCTGGAGGTCTCAGTTGGAACTGTTATCCCCGCGACCCGATTCCGGATAAGCGGTTGAAGATGGATGGATGGATGGTTGGATGAAGTACAAAGTTATTTTCATTCAGTTTTAACCAAAATGGCTATTATCCTAACGTTTTCCTCGCAACATAATCACTAAAATATGGTATAAATGTGATGTTATGAATATATTGTAGGGGTGCCTCAGATGAAAATAATATTTATAGGTGTGCCCTGAGCCAAAAACGTTTGGGAACCCCTGATAGAGTCATTAAATTAATGTACACAGGCTGCTGAACTTGTATAGTAGGGTTTTGTTGTTGTTGCGACCATATAGGTCGCAGTTTACTGTCAGAACCGGCACAGCTTGTCCGTACAATATGTATGTATGTATACGTGTACGCCTGATTCTGTGGTGATGTGTCACTGTGACATCACAGGTGACATCGCAGTCAGAGCAGGGATCTCCATATATAGGCATAAACAGGTGACAACACAGTGATGTCAGATACTCAGAGTAGGGATCTCGATACATGGGCATAAACAGGTGACATCACAGTGATATCAGATACTCAGAGCAGGGATCTCCATATATGGGCATAAAAGGGATTCAGGCAGATACTCAGAGCAGGGATCTCCATATGTGGGCATAAAAGGGATTCTGTTATCTCCATATTGGGCATAAAAGGGATTAGTGATGTCAGATACTCAGAGCAGGGATCTCCATATATGGGCATAAAGGGATTCTGTTTGGGATCTCCATTATGGGCATAAAAGGGATTGTATCCCAGATGATGCCCGTTAAGAGAACCACACTAACCAAATCCATATATGGCCAAGACAGATGGCGTGAGGTCGCCTTTCGCCCTTACAGCTCATCCGCACTGCCCGTGATGCGACGCGAGTGATGAAATCTCATTAAAGGAAAAATATGCAAGCTTGTGTGTACACAAAAACATTACCCCCTCCCCCTACCCCTCCCCTCTATGACAGGCATCAAACAGGTAGTTGTCTTTGATGCTTTCATTGATTAGAAAGATCACTAACGAGGACTTGGCACTTTTATGGCCCAATCAATTAACAGTGTATTTCTGCAAGGAAACACCCCAGCACAATAATATAGTTACTGATGAAGGGAAATGACTGTAGATATATATATATATATACATGTATATTTTCTATAGTCTTAAAGTTGCATATAATTCCTTTAAAATACATTTGTTTCAAAGAGGACGTCCCGTACCGCGACATCGTTCACCCCTCCTGTTTTCGCTCGCGGAGCCTCTATTTGCCCCCCAGACAATTTATATTATTATTTATTTATTTGATTGGTTCAGGCTACGTCGCAATGCAATGACCGACGTTCCAAATGCGGACAGTATTTCGCGTTGTGTCGCTCGCGTGCAGTGCGGATGAGATGTGAGGCGTCTTACTGGTGTTACCTATACCATTGTTTCTCAACGTCAGGTTTGGGGACCAACAGGGGTCTGACTGGATGTAACTTAACCCTCTAAGGCCCGCATTAAGAAATACTTGAAATAAAGAATTGAAAAAAATCAGATGGTGTTGTAGGAGTCCTAATCAGAGGAAAATGTAATGTTTTTTTCAAAAAAATGTTTTTGTAAGATTTTATAGCCATAAATCAAAAATCATAAATCATACTCTAATTTACATATGGGGGATATTTTTCACAATAATAACATACGTACATGTTCTAGACATTCTAATGATCACCAAAAAAAATAGTACAGGCATTTTACTTATGTTTTTTTGAGGTATAGCTTCCATGAAAAAGTGAGATGTTGTTCGTCAAAACTCTGGAATTTCAGCGGGTGTGGCGGGTGTGAATGTCAGCCCCTGTGGGGGGTATTTATATGCAAATATTGTGGCCAATGGCATTGTAATACTAAACAATAGAATCCAATGGTGGTGTTTAGGTGGTAGGGGGAGCTAAAATAAAATGATTTAAACCTTTTTTTGCATAAAATACAAACGTTGTAATATTACAACCGTGGGCCTTAGAGGGTTAAAAGTCTAAACGGCTGTAACGCTGTGAGCGTACAAATTAAAGGAACCATATAGACCGTTCGGGGTCCATTTGTAGACGTCTCAGAGGGAGGACTTTACAGTGTAGATTGCGGTTCCAGTGTAGTTTATTAAAATAAGATAAAGATAGGCCCTATAGCAACCACACTAATAATGTTTTAATTAAAATAGTTTTCAACATAGCAAGTGTTGTGACTGTGAGCCTGTAGTCATCCAACCAATCAGCTTCAAGATTGCCATGCTGAACGGGAAGGTTGTCCATACATGGGCATCTCTGATGTCATCAATATGAGCAGCTCTTATTACATTTCCATATATGGCGATAGATTGCCTTACATCAGTTCTGGACAACAGGTGATCTGACCATATGACCTTATAAGGTATGCAGATTAGAGTCCTGTGGGCCGGCGTTGTTGGACCTGCAAGTCACTTTGTGTTGTTTGTGATGTCAGACCAGAGCTATCTGCCCATATAAGGAGTTACAGATATCGAGAGAAAGAGAAAGGGATAAAACAGACATAGAGGTAAAAGACACACAGCTAACAACTCTGCTGGTGATCAGCAGGTGTTGTTGTGAGTTGCTTAATTTCAAACTTTTATAGTCAAAAGGCTAAGGTGATTGTGAACTTTAGCCATCATCTTGCCAGGATGTCCCAGGGTGCAACAGGCCTGTGCTCTGTCAGCCCCAGGGCTTTTGAAGCCATACAGCGGATGGACGTATCGCGGCTCGCTGCTCTCAGTGGGCCGGAGCTGAGGCCGCTCCTGCCCTGCCTGGTCAGGGCGGCTCTTTGCGCCCCAGCTGACCTGAGCCCCGCCTGGGCAGAGGACAGGAAGAGGATCCTCCGCCTGCTGTCCGGAGAGGAGGCCGTCAACCCCATCGTAGCCTTGCTGTCCGTGGACTTCCGCGCTCTGGAGCAGGACGCGCGCACAGAGCTGCAGCTCGGACCCCAGGCAGGAGGTTCTCGTGGAGAGAGGAGCGTCTTAGTGTCTCAACGCCAAGATGCTTTTAACGGAGAGAGAAGCCTGGCCTTGGAGTTTGAACACAGCGACCCCCTCGGGCGACTGCGCCTGACCCTTCGCAAACTGTTGGCTGCCATGAGCTCCGACTTCGAGGAACAAGAGTTCCCCTTGAGGTCGTCGGAACTGTTTGAAAGTGGCGTGTACGCTGAGGAGGTGGCGCACACGCTCTGCATCCTGCAAGCTGAGCTGCCCTCCCTGCTGCCCGTTGTGGAGGTAGCACTGGCGTTACTTCGCGTCGGCGACGGCGAGCGGTTCCTTTGCTGGCTGGTGGCCAACGTCCCAAGCAGCTTCGACCCGGTGTGCAGGGCTCTGGTCAGGAGCGGAGGAGAGCGTACGGACCAGGCCATGAGGCGCCTGTGTCAGATGAACCCGTCGCAGGCCCTCCAGGTCCGCTCCATGCTGGCGGAGCAGGGCAGCCTGCTAGGCCTGGCGCTGACTCTGGACCACCAGCAGAAGGACCACCGGGAGGCCGTCAGTCCCCTGGTCTCCTACGTCAGCAGCCTGCTGCTGGGCGCCAACGCCACGGTGCCAGCCTGGTTCAGCGCGCTGGTCCACAGGGAGCAGCAGGCGGGTGAGGGGGAGGTGCTGAAGCAGATGCGCACGCAGCTGCTGACGGAGCTGACAGAGCTCCTGCCAGGCCGTGGTCCCAGCGACACGGAGAACATCTCTGGCCTCGTGGAGGAACTGGGAGAGGAGAGGACGGTGGCGGCCAGCGCTCTGCTCCGCCTCTACTGCACCCTGGTGGGTGGAGCTGGACTCAGGCCCACGGACGAGGAGGCGGGGCAGCTTCTCCGGCTGATGGGCAGCCGCGCCCCGGACACGCCCGCCGGCGTGCGCTTGGCGTCGCTGTCCCTCTGCATGCTGCTGGCCTGCCCCGCCCTGCTGGGCTCCGCCCAGCGGGAGCAGCAGGTGACGGAGCAGCTGATGGCGCCGTGGCTGAGCTGGGCGAGTAAAGAGGAGGACCGCCTCACTCCGAGCGCCGCCGGCGTGCCGGCCTCATTCAGAGAGATGCTGCTACTGGTCGCCATGTATTTCCACAGCAACCGGCTCTCCTCCGTGGTGGAGCTGGCGTGCTCCACCCTGGGGATGAGGCTGGCCGTGAAGCCCGGCTCTCTGACCAGGATGAAGACCATCTTCACCCAGATGTTCACGGAGCAGGTGGTGACGGCCCTCGCCACCAGGGTGGCAGTGACCAAACAGCTGAGTGCCAACGTCCAGGGCTTCCTGCCCATCCATTGCGTCTACCAGCTGCTACGGAGTCAGGCCTTCTCCATGCACGGAGTCTCCATCAAGGACTGGCTCTACCGCCAGCTGTGTGAGACCACCACCCCTCTCCACCCGCAGCTGCTGCCCCTCATCGACGCCTACATCAGCTCCGTCCTCGCGCCGGCCTCCCAGGCCGCCAGCCAGCCTATCACAGAGCAGGAGTTACTCCAGGTCTTCCAGAGGCGGGGCCAGGAGGCCTACAGCCTCACGGCCCAGCTTCTCATGCTCTACTACATCCTCACCTACGAAGAGAGCCTGCTGGCTCTGGCCTGTGTGCAGAGAAGGCCACGGAGCTACTCTGCTGCTCTCCTGGAGCAGATCCCCATCATGCTCCTGGTGTCCCGGGCCCACGGGCTGCAGCAGGAGCTGGGAGTTCTCCACTCGGCGCTGCTGCGCCTCCTGGTCTCCAGCTACCCCCACCTGTGTCAGGCGGAGGCCTGGCTGTGGCAGGAGGAGACAACGGGCACGCTGCCCCTGCTCAGGGGCACCGTGCTGGCTGGCAGCGTGTCCCAGAGCCAGCTGCGCCAGGCCTTCCAGGAGCTGCCGTCAAGCAGCTCCAGGCTCCTATGCCTGCTGGAGCGACTGGCGCTGCTGTCGCCCGCAGAGCTGATGCCCTACGCCCAGCCACTGACCCACAGCCTGGCTCTGTTGCTGGAGCCTGCCGTGCCCCGCCGCGTCCTACAGACCCTCAAACAGCTGTGGCTCGCCCTCAGCACCGTCATGCCCTGCAGGCTGTGGGTGATGACGGTGAACGCGCTGCAGCCGCCCGCCCTCGCGGCGGACCTCGGGCGGCGGACGTACGTCCAGAAGGAGCTGGTGCTGGACCCTCTGGCCGTGCTGCGCTGCGACCAGAGGGTCTTCAGGTGTCCTCCCCTCATGGACGTCCTCCTGCATGCGTTGGATGGCTTCCTGCTGGCCTCCGGGGCCTACCTGCACTGCCACCTGCAGGAGAGGAGGCAGGGTCGCGCCAACCCAGGCCTGAGCGGTCAGTCGGCCACTGCCCCCGAGGAGGAGGCCACTCCCCCAGACGAGGAGGAGCACCACAGGAATGCCCTCCTGGCCTTGCAGGAGAGTGCGGTGGTGCAGCTCCTGCTGGAGGTGTGTCTCCCCACCTCCCAGGAGCAGCACCTCATGCAGAGCATGAGTTCTCCTCCTGGGAGCTCTGAGAAGAGCCTCCTGCAGAGCATGAGGCCTCCTGCTCCCAGGAAGAACGGGAGGAGGGGTGAGGAGGAGGAGGAGGAGGAGGAGGTGGGTGGGGGTGAGATGGAGACAGAGGCGGAGGTGGAAGGAGGTCTGCTCGGTGACCTGCGCGAGGTGCAGGCTCTGGTCATGCGGCGGCTGCACCGCGTGTTCCTGGCCGACCCCAACGTGGCCAAGCTGGTCCACTTCCAGGGCTACCCGCCCGCCCTGCTGCCCCTGACCACCGGAGGCGCCGTCCCCTCCATCCACATCTGCCTGGACTTCATCCCGGAGCTGCTGCTCCAGCCCGACCTGGAGAAGCGGATCTTCGGGGTGCGGCTGCTGTCGCATCTGTGCGCGCGCTTTAGACTCCCCAAGGCCATGGACGTGGCCCGGGAGGCGGTGGGCGTCATGGGCACGCTGCTCGCCAGGCTCCCCCGCGTCAAACGCGTGGCCTTCTTCACGCCCACCTTGCCCTGCCTGGTGGTCTTCTGCCAGGTGTTCCCTCCGCTGCGCGCCAACGCCGCGGCTCTGCTGGTGCAGGTGGCGACGGTGTGCGCCGCCGTGGTGGCGTCCAGGGGCGGCGCAGGGGGCCTCGACCCCGTCGTCAAACGACTGCAGCGTCTGAAAGACACGCCCCCCAAGGAGGTTCTGCTCCCAGGGGGAGGAGCCTGTCTGAAGCCCGGTGGACCCCAGAGAGGAGACCCCGACGTCCAGCTCTGCTACTGTGTTGAGGAGACCTTCTTGAACATCACCAGTCTCCATCCCATATAGAACCAGTGATGGGCAGTAGCTAGCTACAAGTAGCTAAGCTACATAGCTTAACTACATGTCTAAGTAGCGCAACAGATATTTGCTACATTTATCTGGGGATAGCTTGTAGTGTAGTTTAGCTATATTTAATCAGAGTAACGTAATGTAAGTAATGTAGCTTATTACATTTTCCAAATAGCTTGCCCATCACGGTCAATTGATGACTAGTCAATTGCAATAGTGTCCCCAATAGTGAGGGGACATTCATGACCCCCCTCCCCAAGGGGATTTGGCTAGCTACTTTTGCCACGTAGCTTGTAGCTTAGGTAACTACATTTTCCAAGTAGCTTGCCCATCACTGTATAGAACATTCATGATCATCACCTGCTCCAGTCTCCATCCCATATAGCAGGGGTTTTCAAAAGTGTTTTACTCAGGGCACCCCCCAGCACGACAGCCTGGTGGTCAAACATGGGAGTGCAGTTAACTTTCTCTTACTGCCACATAAGGATGTCTTGTCTTGTGGATGATGTGTGTGCTAATGCTAATGCTACTGAGTGTCCTAATGCGCCTGCTCAGTGCTTAAATTACACTTATTATGCAACAATGGCGGAAATTGGACTAAAAATCGAGGCCAATCCTACTACTTCCGGCACTCTTCCGGGTGTTTCAAACGCCACTGAGCAACTTGCATTGAAATGAATAGCTGGCCGTGGGGCCGTCCGTTCTCTATTATATATTATTACCTCTATGGGGTACTTCTGTAAATAACCTTAATTATTTACAGGCACCCCTGACTTACACTGTTATTTTTTAGAATCTTATATCATATTACGCTATGTAAATATGCACATCTTTCCACCTAAGATACGGTATGTCACAGAGAAATATCAGTTTCCATCAGAACCGACTTAACCTTATACTTGACGTTTAACCACGTGAACCCCATCAGCATCCCTATTCTGGCGGGAAAGTTCACCAAAAATAGCCGATCTACAAGCGTTGTGAGCTTGTAGATCTGCTATTTTTGGTGAAGAGACTTGAGGTAGAAAAATAACTAATCGATTACAGTGCAAATTAGGTCTGTTTTACTAAGCATAGAGGGTCCAAGTGGTTAAACCTGCTGAAGTGATATTGATGAATTCCAAATATTATAAAATCATTCTGAGCCACTCCTGGACTGGCATCATGGCACCTTAGGGTGCCACGGCACCCACTTTGGGAAACCCTGCCATATAGAAAGTATATTCATATAGACAGTTACATTCATCTGTAACCAGTGTGATGAATGGAAGCTGTTGTCATTGTGTCAATGCCGTTCAGAGAAAAAAAAGAAATCACACCCAGTGTGAAGCGAGGGGTGCTATTTAGTGTGGTTACTATAGGCAGCATACTATTGTATTCTGAAAATATCTTGAGTGGTGCTAACCGCTCTGTAGGCCTGTCTCTTTTTAAGGGCGCCCTTGCCCCTTACCTTCTCAGTTACGGTAAAAAAAAAAAAACCTCGGTTCGAAGTGAAGCGGTGAATCTTAGTATAGAATTGTCTGGAGAGCCGGTATGACAGCCGGTATAATAGGTTTTAAAAATATATATATAAAATCCTGCTTGCTGGTCTCTTAGTTGTTTGTCAACTGCATCCCTCTATAATTATTTCAGTTTCCCAGGTCTGTTATCTGGCCCTGCTGCTTTCCCATCTTTCAGCTGTTGTACAGCTTTCCTGATCTCCTCTCTTCTGGGTATGTCACAGGTGATGGGGAAGTCGGTCTGTGCTGGTTGGATTAGCATTAGTTGTGGATGCAGTAGGTGAGAACTATTGGATGTTCAGGACAGATAAAACCTGAAGGCCAAATTATCAGGGCAGTGCAGACAGAAAAGGTGGTCAAGAAAGCCCAACAGCGCCTCTACTTCCTCAGGAAACTGAAGAAAGCTGGGATGGGTCCCAAAGTCCTACGGGCTTTCTACAGGGGCACCACGGCAGCTGCACTGACCTCAATCGCAAGGCCCTGCAGAGGGTTGTGCGGACAGCCGAACGCATCAGTGGATGCGATCTCCCCCCAATCCAAGCCTTGTACGATGAGCGTTGTGTCAACAAAGCCTGTGGAATCATGAACGATTCTCACCATCCCAACCACAGTCTGTTCAAGATGCTGCCTCATGGAAAACGTCTACGCAGTCTCAAAGCTACCAGCAACAGACTGCAAAAGAGCTTCTTTCCACGGACAGTCAGGCACATGAACGAACTGTCAAAAACGAGAAAGATCCAGGGAAAAAGGAATCGCTAGCACCCCCCCCCCCCCCCCCCAGCCCCCAACCCCTTACGTTCCCTCCTTGTGAAGTTGAACTGCACCTACTGTACATACATACCCCTTACGTTCCCTCTCCCTCCTTGTGAAGTTGAATTGCACCTACTGTACATAAATGCATACTGTGAAGTTGAATATATTAATCTGTTGCACATAGAACACTCTGTGAAGATGTTTACAAAAGTTAAGTACAGTACAGTAGCAACTACTGGAAAAATATGCTGTTGGCGTATAGAATATGCCAAACTTTTTGCACAAATACATCTGACGATGCTCTTTTCTTTTCCTGTTGCTCTTTTTGCCTTTTGCACTCCTTTTTAGATTATTATTATTATTATTTTTAGATGTGGTTTGATGTTATTATATTGTTTTTTTTTCTTTGATATACAACTGCATTGACTGAAGGATGCCAAACAAAAACAAATTTTACTCTTATGTACCTGTACAAAAGACGTAACAATAAAGTACAACCTTGAAACCTTGAAAATCATGTGAAGCATGATCAATCCTCAAAGTATCCATTCATCAGACCGGGAGGGACACCGCACACATATTCTGGACGTACAGGACAGATAAAGCCTATTCATTCTGAACTGAAATGACCATATATGGACATGGGACACACATTTTGCTTTTTGAAAAAGCCTATTCATTCTGGACTGATATTTTGCACATAAGGGACAGGAAAAACCTGTTCATTCTGGCCTGGAGTGACCATATATGGACATGAGGTGACATACATTGTGTTTTTGAAAAACCCTGTTCATTCTGGACTGAGATCACCATATATGGTAATTAAACGGACATTCTGTTTTTGAAAAAGCCTGTTCATTCTGGACTAAAATGACCATATATGGGCGTGATACACACAAAGCCACTCATTCGAAGCGGTTTTCACCGCTTCAAAAAACAGGATGTGATGTCATTACGCTCCCCATTTGGCGGATGTAAACACAGAACCAGAGCCCTAGAAACAGAGAGTTACGACACTTCCGTCGACTCCCATAGTAAACGTGGAAAGCCTATTTACTCTATGGTGGTAAGCTAACTTAGCCTAACTTACTCATGCGCACGCATGGAGCCTGTCTCATTCCTAGCGAGTCTCTGCCCCGTCCGCCCCCATTCATTTTCACTCACTGGTAAGTAGACTAAATCACGTCTTTTTCACCCTTTTAACTCATTCTGAGCCCAGGACATTAACGGATTAGGGGGTCCAGAGTGCCCCCTCCCGGCCCCATTAACGGCCGCTGTCTTATTTTGAAGGCCAGAAGTCTAGACCGGAAGTACTTCCGGTCTGACGTCATCGGATCGTGCGCCGGAACCGATGCGTGTCCACGTGGAGTTGTGTAATGGCCGACCGGGAGCTTTTATAACTGTGTAAAATAAGCGAGCATCTGCCTCCATCCTAGCTTCTAAAGTGTAGTTTTGAGATAATGGACATTAAAGATGAGATCGGCCGTCCACCTCAATGTTATGGGATGACTATTGTGTGCTCGTGGAGCCGTGATGATGACAAATCAGCGCGGATTTCGTCTCCGGAGCGTCGGCCATTGTACTAGGTATTTTTACTCGCCGTTACAGTAATATATTACTTTTCCCGCGACATCGCGTGGATGGCACTATAGATACTCTATTACTTTTCCCGCGACATCGTGGGGTTGGCTTTTAATGAGTTAATAATGCTATCTGTGAGAGGACCTGGACCTGACCCCAATATGATTTAATAAAGGACTTTATACCAGAAAATACGCATTTTAGCCGACTTTATACCTGACAATACCCGATATGCGGCGTCGAGATGTCACCCGAATGTGTGCTCCCCTTAGTGATGACAGAATTAGGCGTGTGTCAATTTGTGACAGCAAGGTGAACCTCTGTTTTTAAACCTTCTGAGTGATGTTATCTGGGGTGGGGCGGCTGCACAACAGAAACTTTTGGTTATGCTTCACTTGACATCATAATAATCATGTAATATAAATGGTAAGATGGAATTCATACAAAACCACCGAACACAGTACTTGTGCACTCTGCTGGCACAAGTAACAAGGTCCAGTCAGAGGAACATAAATAAAGGGAAGATGATGAGATAACGGACAGACACACAGACACATGGACGGATGGACAGGGTGCAAAACATACAGTAGTCTCTCGGGCCATGCCTTTCGGCCTGGCGGAGAAGAGGAAAAGAATATGCTGATCTATTTGAATGCACTTTTATTGTTTATGTACTATGTCCGAAATAAAGCTGAACTGAACTGAAGTCATTTCTTAAAATGAATAATTATGTATTTCTTTCCCTGGCACAAAAGGGGGAAATAAACATATAAACAAATATCGGTATTTTACATTTATATTGTATCAGTGCATCCCTATAAATATTCAATGAAAAAAAAAGTTAATGAAGAAATATTACTACACCCAAGGGCACAGTTTAGCGGTCAAGAGGTGCACGCACATCCATAAGTCGGCTATTTTGACGGGTGCTATCCACAAGTTTCCTACGCCCCATAGTGCATTGCGCAAACGTCTGCACCGAGGTTCCGCCGCCGATTTACAAGCTCACAACGGGTTGCATCTGCGACGCGACGTGAGCTTGTATGTCTGCTGTTAAACCCGGAAGTTTGGTCCTGATAGTCTCCAGTAAACTCCCGCGGAAACTTGTGGATAGAATAAATAAGTAGAGAGAGTCACGTTCCGCTCCTTAGTCCCTGAACTTTGACTGTCCTTATTAGGTTTTGGACTGATAAGGACTTATATGGACTTATTAGGAACTTGCTTCTGGGGTTCAGTATGTTTTATTTGGTATTAGTCCTGTATTCTGTTTCTCTGTTGTTGCCTCGTTGTGTATCTTATTTTGTAGTAATGCTCTGTGTTTTCCTGTCTGCCCCTGTAGTTCTCTACCTGCCTTGTCTAACTGGTTAATTGTCAGTGTTTCCACCTGTGTCCTCTTAGTCCCCCAGCCTATCCCTGTGTTGATATTCAGTTGAGTTCACCTGTGTCCTGTTATCCTGTGTCTATTTAAGCCCTGTGTTTGCAGTCTGTTCTTGTTGATTAGTAGACAGACCTATGTTGCTTGAGGTTCCATTAGTGCTTGATGCCAACCGAGTTCTATTATTCTTTCTGCTTGGTTTAAATAAACCACTGAGTTGAACCCTCCTGCCTTGCTAGACTAACATATTAGGGAGGGATTAGTGGAGGATCCAGTAGAACTACATGTCATACATGTTGATGTTTTGCGCTCGGGTGATGTGATCTGAAAATTGCAGATCCACGAGTGTGATGAGATGCGTTGTGAGCTTGAAGATCTGTTGTTTTCAGCTTTCAAGTGTAAAATCAGGCTTTATGACACCATCAAGGCCAACCAACACAATCAACAGTGGATTTACTCTACTGAAATCTTAGGATATTTAGTTGACTAAAAATAGACAAAAAACGAAAATCAGATGACAAAAATCTGACTGAAATTTAATGAAAATGTATTCAAAGGTTGCTGACACAATTAACACATCTTAATGCTCCAAGACAAATGTATTTATTCAGTGGTAGAACAAATACGTACCTGTCTTGGCTGAGCATATGCTATAATAAAATAACATTACTTCTCTGTTTTCTGGGGAAATTTTCAGCAGAAATTGCAGATCTAGCTGCTTTTGGCAAAGTGATTTGGTGTGGACTGAAAAAGCCAGACAAGTACAGAGCCAACTCTGGTCCAGTTTACAAAGTCTAGTTCTACGGTTATTAAACAGTTGCATTACTTTATTGACAAGAAGCCTACACAATTGAGAATACATTTAATAAAGGTTAGAACTTTGGTACCACATAAATACAGCATGGAATTTAAAATCTTAACTAAGTTTGTTGAATCTTGTTTAGATTAAGAAATGTAGGACACTCACGTTGTCGCGCTGTGGTGGACCGTGGTGCTCCGTAGGTTGCTTTCTGTTGTTGTTTGAAACAGGAAGACAAACAAACCACTTCTTCCTGTCACTGTGTTTAACAATATGTTTAAAAATAAACATGTGTCACGTAGGCTCCATTCATTATTAAGACCATTTAAAGCGTACAAATAAACGCATCAATAAATTAATGAATACAAATAAAAAAATTAAAAAAAGAGTTAACGGGATTCGATCTCCTCTCATTCTCGGCATAAATTCACCGTTTCAGATCATAGACCGCTGCACCACGATGGCCACGCAGGTTGTCATTTGGACCCCGGATACAGAGTAAAGACAAACAGCCTTCACACAGACGACATGGATTAACTTGAGACATTGACACTGCATTTCCAACTCGGCTGTTTAATAGGCAACCGATTTGTCTCTCAACATCTCACTCGCCATCATTCATCAGATTTAGTCTTCATGGTATACAGCCTACTTGGAAATTGTAAATATGACGCATGATATAAAGTTAGTCTAGTATAGCAACTCGAACTGGTATAAAAAAAGACAAAGCCCCTCCCCCTGACCATAGACCAAGGCATATACCTACCTCCCTCTTGCCTTTGGAAATATCTCCTATTTCACTTCATTATTATTATTTTTTATAACTGCTTTTTTTTATTGTTTACCCCTTTGTTACTGAATTCCCTTTACAGAGTACCTACTTCTATCCGTCTGTCTTTCAATGTTATATGAGATATCGAAAGTGGTTCCTCTGTAAATGAGCCAAAAAGCTGACTAGGATTTCCTTTTAGTTGACCTTGTACCAGTGATTTGACTGTCATGAAATTATAACAAAATCTTAGTCTGAAGTTAGCCTTTTTTGAATACTGTTTTTTGTTTTTATTGACATTTATTTAGTATTAATTAACCCCAATGTAAGCAAGCCATTGTGCTTTCTTTGATTTTAAATCCTATAGTAGACCTTGTATCTGAAATGTACTGCCCTGTACTTTTCTTATGCAAACTTCTAATTATGAAATCTATTCAGACAGTTTATAGCATGACCTCATAACTGACCTCATGAACAGTCTAATTTTAAGGCGATTTGATGTAATCACCTAGAAGTTGTAAGCCTATGTTATAAGATGCAGTTGCAGCCGTTGCACAGAGGCTAGGCATGTCCACTTAGACTTGACAATATTATCCAGGACAGCCCTATGCTCTGATAGTCACTATGTACATGAAATTCCCCCATTACACAAAGAGCAAATAAAGAGGACCAAGTAAATCAAACAACCACATGATTCAAAAGTAGCATTCTTTTATTTGTCACAAGAGTTCGATTCTTGCCTTTATAGTCTCTTCTACAGTGTAACAATAATTTGCCACGAAAGGGCCCAAACGGGCACATTTCTGATTGCTCCTGATCAGTGATACATTGCAGTATGCTTCTGTGTATCAGGTTGTAACCTTTACAAATACATCATAATGTACTTTGGTTGGGTTGAACGTAAAGTTTAGTCATTTAGCAGATGCTTTCATCCAGAGAGACTTACAATAAGCAGGGTACACTGCAACAAGACAAACGTTGCCTCAGCAAACTGTGAACAATTAATAATCTGCATTCTGCAGACTACAGGGTTTTAGATAATAATGAACCTAGCATCTGTCAAAATTGCATGCCACGTAAATAGGCCTCCAATGTTAACCTTTGCAGAAGTCTGCATGGTCATCCAGACTAGGTCTATTTTTTTATCCCACAATTTTGTAACCCATTTTTCACTCGGTGCCAATTGCTCAAGATATCATCTGCTGTTGGCACTCTGCCAACCTGGGGAGCCTGAAACTGAGCTCATGCTTCCTTCAATGCATGAGGAGTGAGCAGGCCCTTATCAGGTCGGCTTTTTTGGGCCAAAAGAACAAAAATAAAGGAAAGTAAACACACACACCTAGTGTGCAGTGATTAAAAAAATAAAAAACACACACACACCTAGTGTGCAGTGATTAAAAAAAACACACACACCTAGTGTGCAGTGAGTGAACACAAATGCTCTTTTAAAAAAAAACACACACACACATCAACAATGACTGGAGGTGGAGTGGAGATGGGCATTGTGATTCCACTGGGTTATGTGCAGGTTGGGCAGGCGTAATCCTCCTTTAGATTAGGCTTATCTGCACATACCCAGTGGAACCACAATGAACACGTTGAGCATTGCATCTGGAAAAAGATGGATACATTGTTATTATTATTATGTTTTTATTTATTTAAAAAAAAAATTGCTCTCCATCTAAAGAACTTTAAAGGTTTCCTACCCAGTCATCTATAGTTGCCATTCCCGGAGGAGTTTCCTCCCCACACCACCTGCATATGCTGGTCATGTCATCTGTAAAACATATTTTGATTTAAGTGAAGTCAAATGTTTTGGTGAGGCGCGCACACACACTACAGTAGGTGTGTCTGTGTATACTGTAAATTTTATTGAAGCGTACCAGAGTCCTCAAGGAGATTCAGGGCAATGCTCGTTCTCATTGCCTTGAGGTCTCCCAGGAGGCCCTGCTCAATCCCAGGAGTGTCCAGGATCAGGTGCTCAGCCATCTTAGAACACAGGTTAATGTTAGCTGCGTTATTTTACAATGTATTAAAGTGTTATTTGAACACATATTCTAGGCTATATAATCTTACTTTGCAAACAAACACCCCACAGGAAACGGCGTCTCTTTGCGCAGGATGAGAGACGGTTTCACACTGCCAATGTGAGATGGTCCCGCCTCTCATCCTGCGCATATAAGATCTGAGGAAAAAAACATTTCCCTTGTTACTTGCATATCAGAAACCATGGAACATACTTGAAGCACAATACATTTAGGAGTTACTTGCCTTGTTACCGTTTGGCAGTGTTTGATCTCTGCAGGTGTTGCTCCCAAGGGGTTTATGAATATGCATTTGTTGTCTTTGACATACATCACCTTCAGCAGATAGGATACTTTAATACTTCAAAAGATTAGTTGTAAATATCGTTGCATAATTTGCATTGATTAAAGTTCACTTACTACTAGAGTGTAGTGGTCATTCTTCTGTACCACTCCCATGACCACGTCAAATGCAAGGACATCGATCTGCAATTGATAATTACATTTGGGACTATGGTGTGATCATAACCCAGACTTTTAAAAGCAAACATTATACTTACGTTTTTTACCCCCCTGCGTTTTTGGTCCCACAGCAACTGCATCTCCTTGATAGAGAGGACATGGATGGCCCTTTGGGCCCTTTTGGCCACCCATGTCAGATATGCATTTATTGTCTACACACAAAAAAATGTATACAATTAAAAATCACTTTAATATCAATTACAACACTTGCTCACAAAACAAGACTTACTGCATCTGTGAGCTTTTCCCTTGGTGCCACACTTAGCAGGTCAAGGGTGAGTAGTGCGTATGGGCCCATTTTTGCCCACACTACTACACCCTTGACGGCCCGGTCCATATATCGTTGAGGACTAAAAAAAAAAGAAAAAGAAAAAAGTTGTCATTTGATATTGTAGATGGCATTATTATTCTTGATGTTACATTATTGAATGGGATTTACCAATGGCGTTAGGGCTGCAGGTTGGAGGGCTGGAGGTGGTGTGGAGGGGGCCAGGTGGTGGGGACTGGTGGCCAGGAGGAGGCCCAGAGGGGCTGAATGGTGGTGGTGGTGGTGGTGACGACTGGTGGCCAGGAGGAGGCCCAGAGTGGCTGAATGGTGGTGGTGGTGGTGGTGACGACTGGTGGACAGGAGGAGGCCCAGAGTGGCTGAATGGAGGTGGAGGTGGTGGTGGTGATTGGTGGACAGGAGGAGGCCCAGAGGGGCTGAACGGAGGCTGTGCAGGCCCAGGGTCCAGGCCAGGAAGAGGGCTGGAGGGACTGGGTGACAGTTGGGGAGGGTGGGGAGCAGGAGGCTGACATAAAGGGGAAAGTGGTGGAGGGGGGTGAGCCAAAGAAGAGGTTCCAGCTAGCTTAAGCTTTGCTGGAATCCTCTCCTCTGGCTCTATATAGCGTTTCAGCTGGTCCAAATTAGCAATTAGCTTCTCATGTTTGGTCCCTACCAAGTACACCACCTTTATGTCAGTGATGGTAAATGGCCCCAGCATCTCTGGGGCCATTTTCCCACCCTTCCTCTGCTCCTCCCTGATGTTCTTTTTCAGAACCTTCTCCCCAACTGCCAGGTGGTCATCCCAGCCCTGCTCCAGCTTCCTCTTCCTGACCCTGTCCTGTTGTCTTCGGACATTGGCCTGCACAGCCTCATAGACTGCTGGCTGTCTGTTCAGCCCCTCACAGACCTCCTCCTGCATCACCAACTCCTCCATTCGCTCTGCTGTAACCTAAAGTACAGAAACGCCAGGTGGGGTTAGTGGTTCTCAATTTTATTTATGTCAAGGACCCCAAAATCAATGATTTTGCAATAAGCATTTTGGGAAAATAGCACATCTACAAGCTCACACTATGTTGCAATATGTTGAGAGATTGTAGATTGGACATTTTCTAATAGCAAAGCTAGAGAGGGGGTTAACATGATTTGGTGCTCTGGTACTAACTGTGTCATAACAAATGGAGCCACTTACTTCATAGTCCTCACGGACCTGTGATGGCAATCTCGCCTCCCTACCAAATAGTAGGAAGAACGGAGAATACCGTGTGGTGATGTGCATTTTGGTCCGGAGGGCAAACATTGTTGCTTGCAATATTGTGTGCCACTGCTTAGGGTGGTCTGCACACATTGCAGTCAGGGACCTGCATGAATATGTCCACATTACATACATAGGCATTCAGAAGGATTTAATGTAGTCTACAGCAGTGTACAGTCAACAACATGAGGTGTATCTGCCAATTTGACATTATGCAACTTACCTCTGGATGGAGCTGTTCATTTTTTCTACCTGTCCATTGGTCTGGGGGTGGTACGGAGCCGAAAAGCTCCGGGTTATCCCCAGCTCCACGCAGAGTTTGTCATTCACCTAAAATTATGTTTTGCATTAAAGGGATATTTCACTTTAACAAAACATTTTTGGTATTGTTATCGTCCTAATCAGATTCCTAGCAACGGTATGACCCCCCCCCCCCCCCCCCACTATACACAACAACAACTACTAGTAGTAGTAATAGTTTAGTAGTAACACAAATATAATATATAATAATAATGTTTCATGAGTGTTGTACTGTACCTTGTTTCGAAACTCCCGCCCCAGGTCTGACAAGAGTCTCTGCGGGACCCCATACCCATTCCAGGATGCAGCCAGTGATTGTGTCTGCTGTTTTGCCCTTTATGGCGTACGCCTCCGACCATTTTGTAAAATAGTCCACAATCACACAGACGTATCTGTGGCCCTCCTCCGTCGGCTCCAGAGACATCAGGTCTATCCCCACCAGTTCAAATGGCTCCCTGACCTTAAGGAGAGAATACAGACAATAGACATGTGTATGATTGGCTGGTAGCCCGCCCATCCTAGCAAATGGAGCGAGGGATATTCAGTTGCACAACACTCACTGTGATGGGCTGGTACTGGCTGCTGGCCTTCAAGCTGCCACGCTTGGCTTGGCAGCCTGGACACTCTGCGACCTGAAGTCAAATGATATGCACATTAAGGGAGTAGTTCACCCCCAAAATGACTTATTTTCTATCGACCAGGAAGACTCCGTAATCGGGAGATAAGCGACCGTCATGTCGCATATACAAACTTTAGAAGGCAGTCATAGCCAATCAGGAGGGAATATGGGAAATGGGACAGATCCATGTTGATGACATGACTTTAAACATATTGTGTACCGCTTTGCGTGATTTTAGGGCAAAATATGTAGGAGCAGTGTCCAAAAATGTGTTCTGAATCAGCCTCATGGAAGAGAAGAGGACCATGTGAGAAATGGGGTGGAGGTTGTGGTTTGGCAGCCAAGGAGTGTGTGTTGCAAAGTTTGGTGTGGATAAGGGCAACGGTGGCAGAGATATGAGTAGGGCACAAGTGTGACTTGACGGACATACAGACTGACAGACGGTGGAGGTTTTAATAGTAACTGCGACCTGATGGAAAAATATATATATATTATTGAACTCAAGTAACCATGGAGTGATGAGTGAGTGATCGATAGATAGATAGATAGATAGATAGATAGATAGTCATTTGGGGGTAAACTACTCCTTTAATGTATATCACAGGCCTTTGGTCAAGCACAAGTAAGTGAAGGGGATATACAATGACATGGGTGTTTGAATGTAAATACTACTTCAATTTGACAGTGGTTTCCTAGGCCTGCATAAATAGGCCTGCATGTAAGAATACATACGGTACAGCAGGCCGTGTTTTTTCCATAACGTTTCTATTTTTTATATATTTTTATTGTATTTAATTTTTTCCATTTTCCAAAATAATTATTATAAATAAATGAAAAAGGTTATTGAAAAAACACGGCCTGCTCACGTATTAGGAGTGTAGTATGAGTCACCATAAAAAATAATGGGTGTTTTTAATGAATCTATCATGGTTAAAATGGAGTTTGAAGTTACAATGAGTGTGTGTGGGGAGAGGCCCTGGGCCTGGAGGACCAGATAACATTTACATCAAATATCTAAATACTGAATGAAGAAAATTAAAAACTGTTCAGGGTGTTCATACAAGCCTGATTAGACCATACAATGACAAAAAGTTGTTTTGAAAGTAGACTATCCCTTTAAGTTAAAGGGATATTTTACTTTAAAATACTTGTTAATTTTATCGTCTGATCAGGCTTTTATGGACACCCTGAACACTTTTTAAGTTGCTTGAGTCAGTATTTAGATATTTGATGTAAATGTTACCAGGCCCTCCAGACCCAGGGCCTCTCCCCAAACACACATATTGGGAAATTCAAACTAATCATTCAAATCATTAAAAACTTTTTTTTTCTGGTGAATCATAATACCCTCCTAATACATTAGCAGGGTATGTTGTTTTCGATAACGTTTGAAATTTCTTTCTAATAATTCTTTTTTGTATTACTTTTTTCCATTTCCCCAAAGGAATGATTCCCAATTAAATAAAAAGGTTTCGAAAAAACAAAGCTAGGATGGTAGTAGGAGTCAACAGAAAGAATAATGGGTGTTTTTAATGATCTATCATGGTTAAAATGGAGTTAGAAGTTACAATGAGTGTGTTTGGGGAGCGGCCCTGGAGGATGAGTAACATTTACATCAAATATCTAAATATTGAATCAACCAACTTAAAAACTGTCCAGGGTGTTCATAAAAGCCTGAGGATAAAATGACCAAAGGTTTTTTATAAAGTGAAGTATCCCTTTAACTATATGAACTTAAATATGAATGCATTGCACATTAAAAAAAAGACTACTAAGGCTACTAATATAGACTGAAGTAATCAGTATTCCCATGTATGAGATACAGACAGACAGACAGTCCTCTTTTGAGCCCCATTGGGAATTTCTAGTGTTTGAGCACCAGAAGTAAGCATGAAATATATTTACCTTGGCCAAATGAGGCTCCTTTGAACGGCTTCTGGTGCATTTGTAGTGCAGTACACCATCTGGTACAAATACATTTGAAAATTAATGTGATGGCAATATTACATTTCAGATCTTATAAAACAATTATCTTATGGAGATTGATAGTTTCAAAGAATACATACCGATTAGCACATATCGGTCGTCTCTTCGCCTTATATTTCCCCTGGCCTGGCGACTTAAAGGCTGACCTTCTGGCTCACGATATATATTGTGTAATTTAAAGTCCATAATGGACTGATATAATTCTGGATCCATACTTACTTACTTACTTACTTAATACTAACTTGCTTTACTTGCTAAATAACTTGCTTAGTCTTAGACTCCCAAAAGAGGTGTGTGTGTGTGTGTGTGTGTGCACACACCTTTATAATGTTTGTTAGATGAGCAAGCCAATCTGCATCACACCTCAGCCAACCACCTGGACTCCATGTTCACTAGTAAAGACCACACCATCAAACAGAGAACCAGTTTAGTTGCGTTTATTGGACATTGTGGCAGAGAAAACGTTGTGACGTGAAATGCATTGAGAGAGGGCAGTGCCTTTGTGACTGAAGGCTGCGCCTTAGGAGGCGGACGAATGGTGAAGTGAATAATGGAATGGGGACTGAAATGGGAGTAGGGGTGAATACTGGAGTGAATAATGGAATGAAATGAATACTGGAATGGATGAATACTGGATTGAATTATGGAATAGATGCGGGAGTGAATACTGGGGTGGATGGTAAGTGACTGGCTTGGTTAACAGGGGGAGAAAATGTTAGTGATGGAGGGGTTTAACGGGGACGACGGGGACGGACGTTGGGTGGGAGGTGTAGTAGGATGGAGGCCGTGCAGGGGATGGAGATGGATGACAGATGGGGTGGCAGGTAAGGGTGGGGACGATGGGAGCCACGACGGCGGCGTCGGTGTGGCGTGGGAGGGCGTGATGTGGGAGGAGGGTAAGGGAACCGGAGGGACATTAGTGCCGGTATGTGACGGGGCGTAGGGGGGCGGCAGAGAATGGAGCGGGGGGGGAGTGGGGTGCCTGGCGCACGGACCCTGGAGGGTCTGGGAGGGCGGTGCTGCACAGAGCGGGGAGGGGGGGGAGGTAGGGTGCTTGGGGCATGAGCCCTGGGTTGTGTGGGAGGGGGGGGAGGCAGGGAGCTCGGGGCATGAGCCCTGGGTTGTGTGGCTCTGGCCCTCGATTGGCTGGGCCTGGACCGAGACCCCCGCCTGGGCTGAGTTTCCCCTCTGGAACTGGTATCTGGAGGAAAAGCAAAGGAAAGTTAGTTACTGTAGATGGGGAGGAGAAAGGGGTGGAGGCGGGATGCGAGAACTGAGCATGAAATGCTGCTGGCGAGGCCAGGTTTAAATGCAGCGCTTGATTGCTTGGTAGGAGGAGATAAGGGAGGGGTTGTTATCAGTGAGATCTGAGGCAGGTGAGGTAGGGAGGAGGAAGGTAGTTAGATTGGAGCGTTAGGGAAGGTAGGAGGTGGTTATCCGGTGTGGTCTGTACTCCTGAACTTTTGTTGTCTCCAACAGCATTTCACTAGTAAAGACCACACCATCAAACAGAGAACCAGTTTAGTTGCGTTTATTGGACATTGTGGCAGAGAAAACGTTGTGACGTGAAATGCATTGAGAGAGGGCAGTGCCTTTGTGACTGAAGGCTGCGCCTTAGGAGGCGGACGAATGGTGAAGTGAATAATGGAATGGGGACTGAAATGGGAGTAGGGGTGAATACTGGAGTGAATAATGGAATGAAATGAATACTGGAATGGATGAATACTGGATTGAATTATGGAATAGATGCGGGAGTGAATACTGGGGTGGATGGTAAGTGACTGGCTTGGTTAACAGGGGGAGAAAATGTTAGTGATGGAGGGGTTTAACGGGGACGACGGGGACGGACGTTGGGTGGGAGGTGTAGTAGGATGGAGGCCGTGCAGGGGATGGAGATGGATGACAGATGGGGTGGCAGGTAATAGTAGAGTCTAAACCTGAGGTTCTGTGACCATCCTCTCGGAAGGATGGTTTGATGATTGATTTGACCTCTATGGACCCTTTATAAAAGATTTAGCCCCCAGGTCCCTCGCAAAAATCCCAGCATTTTTTTCTAGAGGGCCTCATTCAAAATGGCGCCATCTCTAAAAAGTAACTTTTGATAGAGATAACCTAGAATCATGTTTGAAGACACTTTTTCATACAAGTCAACCATGAGGATTCCAAATCTGAGACCATTTTAATCATAAGACCTCATTTTGGCCCAGAAATCCAAGATGGCCACCATCCAGTAGAATGAAAACATAACTTTTGAATAGGAACGTAATTTATTGGGGATTGTAATTTGTACAGACTCAAAACACATATCAATCTGAATCAGAGCGTTCTGTGTCACTGGTTTCTGAATCACCAGATTCAGATGACTCCACCCTCCTCCTCTGTGCATCATCATCGCCCTCCTCCTCATCCACCTCACTCTCAGCATCCTCGTCCTCTTCAAATGGCCCGGGTGTAGGTAGGTGTGTTGGGAGAGCAGGCCGTGTGTGGCGGACAGGACGACAGCGGCCACCCACCAACTCCCAACCATGTCCGAGTGGCGAGGGGTGGTGCTTCAGTGTGGGGTTGCACAATAGATGGGGTTATTCTTTAACATGGGAGTGGATGGGGTTATTCTTTAACATGGTGGATGGGGTTACTCTTTAACATGGGAGTGGATGGGGTTACTCTCTAACATGGGAGTGGATGGGGTTACTCTTTAACATGGGAGTGGATGGGGTTACTCTCTAACATGGGAGTGGATGGGGTTACTCTCTAACATGGGAGTGGATGGGGTTACTCTCTAACATGGGAGTGGATGGGGTTACTCTTTAACATGGGAGTGGATGGGGTTACTCTCTAACATGGGAGTGGATGGGGTTACTCTCTAACATGGGAGTGGATGAGGTTACTCTCTAACATGGGAGTGGATGGGGTTACTCTCTAACATGGGAGTGGATGGGGTTACTCTTTAACATGGGATGGATGGGGTTACTCTTTAACAGGGGAGTGGATGGGGTTACTCTCTAACATGGGAGTGGATGGGGTTAATACACTGATTACAGTGATGTCAAATAAATGACTATGAAGCTATATGAAAAGGTTTAATCTGCAACACAAATTGTATACAATATATAGTGGGGGGGTCCCAGTTTCATCACTCCCTCAGCTAAGGGGTCCTTGACCTGGAAAACCCCATCCACTCCCATGTTAAAGAGTAACCCCATCCACTCCCATGTTAGAGAGTAACCCCATCCACTCCCATGTTAAAGAGTAACCCCATCCACTCCCATGTTAAAGAGTAACCCCATCCACTCCCATGTTAAAGAGTAACCCCATCCACTCCCATTTTAGAGTAACCCCATCCACTCCCATGTTAAAGAGTAACCCCATCCACTCCCATTTTAGAGAGTAACCCCATCCACTCCCATGTTAAAGAGTAACCCCATCCACTCCCATGTTAAAGAGTAACCCCATCCACTCCCATGTTAGAGAGTAACCCCATCCACTCCCATGTTAAAGAGTAACCCCATCCACTCCCATTTTAGAGAGTAACCCCATCCACTCCCATGTTAAAGAGTAACCCCTTCCACTCCCATGTTAAAGAGTAACCCCATCCACTCCCATGTTATTAAAAAGTAACCCCATTCACTCCCATGTTAAAGAGTAACCCCATCCACTCCCATGTTAAAGAGTAACCCCATCCACTCCCATGTTAAAGAATAACCCCATCCACTCCCATGTTAAAGAATAACCCCATCCACTCTCATCTATCTATAAATGCGAGAAGTCTCTGCGTGTGTGTCTGTCTGTCTGTCTGTGTGTGTGTCTGTAATCCGCGTATCTCGAGAACCGTTCGTCCCACCGGCTTCAGATTTGGCACGCGCGTTCCCCGCCGTGGCACGGAGTGCAGTGCCGGGTCTCGACCCGACCCGACGCGCGGTTTTCCCGAACCGGCGCGAAACGTTCGGAATCTCCTTATGCGGGGTTGATTGTTGACATCAGGCTGTTCCGGAGGAAATCGGCGAAAGCTCTGACTCATTGTGACATCACTTCATAAAAGGCTCTGACATCACTGAAGCGCGGTTTTCCCGAACCGGCGCGAAACGTTCGGAATCTCCTTATGAGGGGTTGATTGTTGACATCAGGCTGTTCCGGAGGAAATCGGCGAAAGCTCTGACTCATTGTGACATCACTTCATAAAAGGCTCTGACATCACTGAAGCGCGGTTTTCCCGAACCGGCGCGAAACGTTCGGAATCTCCTTATGCGGGGTTGATTGTTGACATCAGGCTGTTCCGGAGGAAATCGGCGAAAGCTCTGACTCATTGTGACATCACTTCATAAAAGGCTCTGACATCACGTACGCCACATGAGTCAACAAAAAATCTCTGAGTGTGTATGTATGTATGTAATCCGCGTATCTCAAGAACCGTTCGTCCCACGGGCCCGCGCGTTCTCCATATATGGGCATAAAATGAATTTCCCCATATATGGGCATAAAATGGATTGCAGACAGACAGATACAGATATCTCCATATATGGACATAAATGGACAGAGGCAAACAGATGGTCAAAGATCTCCATATATGGGCATAAAATGGACGCAGACAGACAGATACAGATATCTCCATATATGGGCATAAATGGACACAGGCAAACAGATGTTCAAAACGGGTCCTATGACAACAGGTATAATGAGGTTTGCATTAAAGGGGGAACCGGCACTGTGTCTGCAACACAGTTGGAGGCACAGACAGATACTCCATATATGGGCATAAAATGGACGCAGATAGACAGATATCTCCATATATGGGCATAAAATGGACCCAGAACTATAACTGCAGTGATCTCCATATATGGACATAAAATGGACGCCGACAGACAGACAGACAGATACAGATATCTCCATATATGGGCATAAATGGACACAGGCAGACAGATGGTCAAAACGGGTCCTATGAAAACAGGTATAATGGGGTTTGCATTAAAGGGCGGGGCATTCATTCCCTATTTACATTGTTCCGAGTTGGCCAGGTCGCCGACTAGAAGCTGGTCCGCCCTTCGGGCGGACCAGCTTCTAGTGTTAAAGAATAACCCCATCTATTGCGCAACCCCACACTGAAGCACCACCCCTCGCCACTCGGACATGGTTGGGAGTTGGTGGGTGGCCGCTGTCGTCCTGTCCGCCACACACGGCCTGCTCTCCCAACACACCTACCTACACCCGGGCCATTTGAAGAGGACGAGGATGCTGAGAGTGAGGTGGATGAGGAGGAGGGCGATGATGATGCACAGAGGAGGAGGGTGGAGTCATCTGAATCTGGTGATTCAGAAACCAGTGACACAGAACGCTCTGATTCAGATTGATATGTGTTTTGAGTCTGTACAAATTACAATCCCCAATAAATTACGTTCCTATTCAAAAGTTATGTTTTCATGCTACTGGATGGTGGCCATCTTGGATTTCTGGGCCAAAATGAGGTCTTATGATTAAAATGGTCTCAGATTTGGAATCCTCATGGTTGACTTGTATGAAAAAGTGTCTTCAAACATGATTCTAGGTTATCTCTATCAAAAGTTACTTTTTAGAGATGGCGCCGGTTGCCATTTTGAATGTGGCCCTCTAGAAAAAAATGCTGGGATTTTTGCGAGGGACCTGGGGGCTAAATCTTTTATAAAGGGTCCATAGAGGTCAAATCAATCATCAAACCATCCTTCCGAGAGGATGGTCACAGAACCTCAGGTTTAGACTCTACTATAAGGGTGGGGACGATGGGAGCCACGACGGCGGCGTCGGTGTGGCGTGGGAGGGCGTGATGTGGGAGGAGGGTAAGGGAACCGGAGGGACATTAGTGCCGGTATGTGACGGGGCGTAGGGGGGCGGCAGAGAATGGAGCGGGGGGGGAGTGGGGTGCCTGGCGCACGGACCCTGGAGGGTCTGGGAGGGCGGTGCTGCACAGAGCGGGGAGGGGGGGGAGGTAGGGTGCTTGGGGCATGAGCCCTGGGTTCTGTGGGAGGGGGGGGAGGCAGGGAGCTCGGGGCATGAGCCCTGGGTTGTGTGGCTCTGGGGCTCTGGCCCTCGATTGGCTGGGCCTGGACCGAGACCCCAAAAAGAGCCGTGATTAACGGATGAGCGCAGCGTGGGCTTGGCGGAGGTCGTGGGCGTTGGAGCGGATGTATGTGTGGTAAGCGGACGACGACCAGCGACCGAGAATCTGTATGATGTGCTCGGGGATACCTTGCCGGGATGCTGAGGACGCCGCACCTATACGGAACGAGTGGCCGGAAAAGTGCTCGGCTGCGTAGCCGGCCTTGGCTAGGATTTGGCGAAGGTGGCGATGGAACCAGGACCGGGTGATCACCGGCGGGTGTGAAGGTGGCGCACGAGAGGCTCGTAGGGACTGAGGGGTGAATTTAGCTTGAAAAGGTAAATGGGAGTCGATGCTCCGAATTGGTCTGTTTTACTGTGCCTGAGCGTGTAGATCAGGGTAGAATGGTCTAGGATTGTGAGGTCGGCGAGGCAAGGGTGGCGAGCCGGATCGAATCTGGTATTGGGAGCGGTGAACTCAGAGCACCTGAGGAACCCGTAAAAGGCCAGGAGGAAGACCGATTCGAGTGTGGAGTCGGTGAACGGATTGGCATGGCCGGAACGGAGTACCGTGATACAATCGGCGAGAATTGGTGAGGTGAGGGGTTGGCGGCTAGGAGGATGGCGTGGCTCGTACCGTCTAATGCCTTTAAGAAGCAGAGAGACGTGGGGATGTGAATGGAAGGGGTGAGGAGCGCCGGTGAGTAGTTTTGTTACGAAGTTAATACCGGCGAGGTAGGCACGGATGGTGGACGAGGGCATAGACCGGGAAGTGTGGCAGTGGCTGATGTAGGAGGCGAGGGTGGCTAGGTCTAGGGACGGGAAAGGTAGTGCATAGGTGGAGTGGAATAATTGGACATTTTTCCAGGCGGTCCAGTAGGAGGACAGGGTGGACGGGGCGAGTGACAGGAGAATGGTTTGTTGGGCGTGGAGTATGAGGTGGCGGAGAGGGTGGTCTATGGGAAGGTCATGTGAGAAAACGGAGGTGCCGGAGTGGGGTGGATGTCCGCGTCTGGAGCCAGTAGCCTGAATTTCTGGAAGAGAAAACGAGAAAGTGAGTCAGCTATGGCATTGAGGTGACCGGGAATATGGGCAGCACGGATAATGAAATTGTGAGTGACCGTGAGCCAGGTGAGCCGTCTGAGGAGGGACATGATGGGGAGTGAGGAGGAACGGCCTTTGTTAATAATATCTACGGTGGCTTGGCTGTCTGAGTGGATGAGAACGGAGCGGCTGGTCCATTCTGAACCCCAAAGGGAAGCCGCTACGACGATGGGATAGAGCTCGTACATAGCGGAGGAATGGTGGGGGTCGCACTGGGAATCTAGCATCTCCTTTGGCCATTCGTCCGCGAACCAGCGCCCACGGTAATAGCCTCCGTAGCCTACAGAGGGTGCGGCATCAGTGAATAACTGGAGGTCCTCTGGTGAGGAGTGAAAGTTATCGTAGAAAAAACTAATGCCGTTCCAGTTTTGGAGGAGGACTCGCCAGAGCCTGAGCTCCATTCTGCACTCCTGTGAGAGTGAGACCTGGTGGTGGAGGGATGGGACGGAGGAGGCTAGTGAGAGGAGGTGGGAGATGAACGAACGGCCTTGGGGGATAATGCGGGTTGCGAAATTGAGGTGGCCTAGGAGTTGGAGTAGTTGCTGTTTTGTGCAGGAGGTGGTGTCTGAGAAGTTTGCCACGATTAGGGTGATTCTGTCCAATTTTTCCTGGGGAAGGGAGGCCTGGAAGGCGAGAGTGTCTAGTTTAATTCCTAGGAATTCAACGCTAGTGGCAGGGCCTTCTGTCTTGTCTTCGGCGAGGGGAACACCGAGAGCTGTGAAGGCTGCTTTCAGACAAGACAGACTGTGTGCGGGGGGGGATGATGGGGGGTCAATAGTGAGGAAGTCGTCTAGCAGGTGGACGAGGGAGGGGATGCGGTAGTTGTTTAACAAAATCCAGCATAACAGTTCTGACAGGTTATCGAACAGCTTGGGGCTGCTTTTGCATCCGAAAGTTAGGCGGACTGCAAAATAGTATTGGCCTTTCCAGCAGACTCCGAACCAGCGCCAGGAGTCTGGGTGGAGGGGGAGGACCTTGAAGGCCGAGGTGATGTCGGCTTTGGCCAGCCAGGCACCGCGGCCGGCTAGGCGAATGAGGGATATGGCGTGGGCCACTGTAGAATAATGGAGGGAATAGTCGGAGCTGGGGATGAGACTGTTAATGCTAGGATTTGCGGAACCGTGGGGGGAAGACAGGTCTATGATGAGGCGTTTTTTGCCGGAGTATTTGCGGGTGGCTATTCCGACGGGGCTGATGCGGAATTTGGTGAAGGGGGGAGAGGGAAATGGGCCTATCATGAAACCTTGCTGGACTTCCTTGGTGATTAGGGTATCGACGGTGTCTGGGTCTGTCAGGGCGGATTGGAGGTTATTGCAGGTGAGATTTGTGTCTGGGGGTGTGACGAGGCCCGGGGAGAAGCCGTGGTTGAGGCCGTCTAGGAAAAATCGGACAAAATCGGGGTCTGGGTGTGAAGTTAGCTCTGAAGCTAGGGCTGGGATGTTGATAGGGGTGGCTAGGTGCTTTACTAGTCAACTGCTTGAGGGTTTGGTGGGGTTGTGGGGGCATGCGACACGGGAGTGGGCTCCGGAGCAAAAAGAGCATACATGCAACAATTTACAAGCGGACGAGTTACAGCCCTTGTCATTGAAATTATTGCACAGCATTTTTTGCCCGACAAATAGGATGGGGCGGCCTCGACGATCCCTATCCTGGGAGGAGGCTGGGAGTGCGGTGGGGCGTTGGGTTACGGGCTTAGCTGGGCGGGCCGTGAGCTGTGGGAGTTGTGTATGGGTTTGGGGTACCTGATAGGAAGATGGCCGGGTGAAAGAGGTGGAGGTTGAGGGGCGGGAGGTGGCGAGGACGCAGGCTGAGGTGGGGTGGGCCGGGCAACTGCACAGGTCGCAAGCGACGGCGGTTCTGCCGGCAAAGAGCCGGCAGTACAGCTCGGAGTCCAGTGCCCCCCAGTAGGTCAGCTGGTTCGACTGCTGGAGTCGGGCTGCCGCCGTCGCTGCGAACTGCCTGTGATAGTGGTAGAAAAGGGGCCCGGAGAAACGGATAGCTAGGTCCATGATTATTTGCAAATAATCATCCAGCTCCTGCCTGCGGTAGGGGAAAACGGAACAAATGACATTCCGGTAGAGGGAAAAAGCCAGGACGAATTCTGTGGGGGAGAGAATAGTGGGGTTAGTGGCTGAGTTGAGATCGCGGAGGGTGATGGACACCCCTCCGCAATCTACGGTCCTGGCCTGGTGGGAGAAAGCAGAGGGTTTGATTAAAGCAGCTAGGTCCACGTCCGTACCCTGGAGAATCTGGATGCGGAGTGCGTTTGACACCGGCATCGGGTTGGCGGAGATGGCCGACGGAGGTACGGGAGCGGGCAGGGCTGTGGAGAGGGAAAAAGCAAATTGAGGTATGGGTGTGTGGACGTGGGCCTGGGCTACTGGTAGGTAGTTCAGGGGGACAGTTTGTAGCTGTGGGTTGAAGTAAGCGGCCTGGTTGGCCGTGGCAAGGGAGTGAAGAATGGGTGGTAGGGCCTGGGTTTGGGGAAAAGTGAGCTGATTAGCTGTGGGGGGGAGGGGGGCAGTTAAAGCCTGTTGAAAGAGAGTAGGCTGATTAAGCATGGTGGGGGGAGGGGGGACAGTTTGGGCCTGTGTTTGGGAAAAAGTGAGCTGATTAGCTGTGGGGGGGAGGGGGGCAGTTAAAGCCTGTTGAAAGAGAGTAGGCTGATTAAACATGGTGGGGGGAGGGGGAACAGTTTGGGCCTGGGTTTGGGAAAAAGTGAGCTGATTAGCTGTGGGGGGGAGGGGGGCAGTTAAAGCCTGTTGGAAGAGAGTAGGCTGATTAAGCATGGTGGAGGGAGGGAGGACAGATTGGCTCTGGGTCGTTAGACCCGTGGCCTGATTGCGGGGGGGAGGGGGGGGTGTTTGTGTGTGGCCGAGAATAATGGAAGATTGGACGGGGGTTTGGGTTTGTGCAGTCCCCTGTGCATACATGTTAAGTAAGTGCAGCAGTGGGTTGGAATACGTGGATGGGGAAGAGTGAACAGTGGTTGCAGAGACGTTAGTAGTGACAGCGGGGTAAATGGCGGGGGAAGCGACGTGGCGAGTTTTACGAGGAGCTTTCCTAGGGGGTGGGCGGGACGGGGATTCCCCGGGGTTTCCCTCTGACACGCCTGTCGGTCCCGCGTCATCAACGTGCGACGGACCGGGCATGGAGGGATCTCGCATAGCATTACAGTATAGATCAAACAAAGTGGCTTTAACTGCAGCACGGGGAAATGTTACGTTTAAACTAGTCAGGGCGTTCTGTAAGCCACGTATGGTCCAATCATTAATGGCAATGGAGGGAGTGACTGACCTGGCAGATGGCACGGAGGTGGCAGAACGGCTCCTGGTGTACGGGCGAAGAGCGGAGGCGGCAGTGGAACGGTGAGTGGAGCGTGCTGGGGATGAATGGTGGCTCCGTGTAGGAGTGCTCCTCGGCCCGTGGTGAAGTTCCGCGGGGGTGGGGGTGAGGGCGGGTGGCGGCGCGGTGGTGGTGGAAGTTGCCGAAGTGGTGGTGGCGGTGGTGGTGATGGCGGTGGCAGCGACGGTGGCTCGCTGTCTGTCCAAAATGACTCGGAGGTCGATGGTTGGAGGGATCTCGTCCTCCGAGGCATTGAGTTCCATTGGCTCATCTGGGTCCATCGTGGCGGATGGGTGATGAGAATGGTAGTAGTAGTAGTAGTAGTTTAATGTCGTTTAGGACAGGTTTTTGCGAAAACAAAGTTTCTCTTAGTACGAAGTACTGTTGCGTGGGTTCCCATGCGAGAACTGAGCATGAAATGCTGCTGGCGAGGCCAGGTTTAAATGCAGCGCTTGATTGCTTGGTAGGAGGAGATAAGGGAGGGGTTGTTATCAGTGAGATCTGAGGCAGGTGAGGTAGGGAGGAGGAAGGTAGTTAGATTGGAGCGTTAGGGAAGGTAGGAGGTGGTTATCCGGTGTGGTCTGTACTCCTGAACTTTTGTTGTCTCCAACAGCATTTAAAGGGATATTTCACTTTGAAAGATGTTAGGGTACATTTGAAAAAAGAGTAAAGCCGCACACTCGTAGCTGCCGATGCACATTTATTATAGGACTACACAGAATGATAAACCAACGTTTTTGGACAGACAAGCTGCCTTCTTCAGGGTTATACGAACACTGGTCAAAGAAACACCCTGGTCACAACAAGTACCCGAAAGGCACCATGGCCAATCTGGGGGAGTGACGCTCAATCAGACCGTGCATACATGGAAAAGTACTGGGTTGAGAAGGAGCGCACACACAGGTGAATGATATGTATTACATCCAAGTAAATATCTAATTCGAATGGCCATATAGTTATTATACATATGTATCAAAGGCCTAAACGAAAAAACTGCCAAAGCAGAATAATGAATAAGAAAAAAGAAACACAAAGGGAATAATAATACAGTGCCAAATACAATACTCCACAGTGATAAATGCAGTGTAAAGCAATAAACAGTTTAATACACAAATCATATAGGATATAGAGGGCCTTATTGGCTTAGTTCAGTTAATGGTTAAACCAGGTAACTATTAGCCTATAGGAGAAACTTGCTGTAGGAAGGCCACCTATAAAATAAGAAGAACAGAGGCAATTAAAGAGTTTTAAGTGAACATTTTACTCTGGCTTTTGTGAGCACCCCAGGCAGTTCAGAAAAAAACGTAATAATATTTATTTCAAACATTACTAAACAATTTCATGCTATACTACATTGCAACAACAACACAAAATGTGTTCATGTCCTGAAGGGTGAAAATACAAACAGGTATTCCCATCATTAAAGGGTTACGTCTGGATGCTACAACTCACATGACATGGTCAATTAGTTAACTAGCTCAGTTACCATGCGACATATATCCATAAGAGGTAATCAAAGGTAGCAACCTATCGTCTGAGAAAATGATCTGATCATAGAGCTGGACAGTTTGTTGGCCTGAAGACCAGCTAAAAAACCCCTAGAGGCGGCAACCTAGAACGACACCTTTTACAGAGAGAGATGTACTATATACACTATCTTCACACTATGGCCCCACATGGTCTTAACGAAGAATTTGATTTGAAGCCTTTCTTCTGACTTGTTTTTTCTTACTTAATCATTGTATATTGTTTTTACTTTTGCATTGTATTTCTTGTTGCGTTGTTATTTGAGTTTTATTTGTGAAATCTGACTTTGTTTACACTGTTTATAGTTATTATCCTTGTATATGACTGTAATAGGTTTGGTACACTGTTAGCTCTTGTTTGTAAATATGCTGGCTTATTCTTTAAATACCCTATACCTCCTGATGGCCTCCTATAATGTGGCTGTCTCTCTCACTGCTAGAGACAACAGCCTGTGGCTAATTTGACAATCAGTCAAGATCATTGGGGCAGAGGCTGATTTCATTCATGATTTGTGTGAATTCTACCCAGCATGCACTACTTAAACCTTCACTGTGACTCATTTGTTCAGTTTACACCTGAAGAAGGCTATGACGTGGCTATATCTATATATCTCCTAATGAAGTTCTTCTTTTGTGCTGCTGCTGAGCAAAGGGGAAATGTATCCAAACAGCAAATTAAATGTTGCATACACACTTGTATACTCATTAATAATAAACATTGAACAATCAATTTATCGTGAGTTACCTGACTGACCAGAAGTTACTAGTTACTTTGTAGATTGTGATTATTATTACAACATATTATTCACTTCAGCCCAAAGATATATACATTTTGGCCATTTGGAAAAAGCTGTTCTCCAAGCTTGCAAGTATTGTGAACCTAGCTAAACTGTACCCTGTATCAATCTGTCAATTCTATCATATTATAATATGATAGAATTGACAGATTGATTGATTGATTGATTAAGGTGTTCAGAAAACTCACCTCACACTGATTACCAGAGTCAATCAGTAAATGTGCTACAAAATGTTAAGAAGAGCCATAATATCCTAATTCCAGCCACCATGATCAAAGGAAGGCCTAAATCTGCATGACAACCTTATTTTTTGGGGAGACTGTGTACAGTATAACAGGTGGGGACCATGCACAAGAAATGTGTGCACTTTGTGTGAGTGGCTAGCCTACTAGGGAAATCTGAATAGTTAAGAGCAGGTTTTGTTTTCTCTGTTTTCAGGCTACTCATTTTTAGACTAACTCATGTCTGTCATAATATAATGTTGAGTAGACTATGAGTTGTAAAAAGGGACCCCAATTTAGGCCCACCAGCTTTCTTGTGGTGTTAGTTGACTGTGTATCTGTGAAGTGTGCAAGCTTCTAATAAAGTATTCAATCAATCAATGTATCTATCAATTCATCATTTATCTATCATATTATAGTGTACAGTTTAGTTATGGTATGTTTTCGTTATAATTTATTTCGCCATTCAGAGAGAATTGCAATTGTGAAAAGAAATGTAGTAAAATGTTTTGACTTGAGGAGGAGAAAGTATCAATACTGCAGTATAGACAAACTCAAAATGTACTTGAGTGAAGGTATAAAACTGTTGGTATCAAAGAAAGTAGAAAGTACTCATTATGCAGAATGCCATCAGAAGTTTTCAGATGTGTAAATTGATTTAAAAAAACAAACAAAGAAGACCTGATAAGGGGTCCGCTCACTCCTCGTGCATTGAAAGGAGCATGAGCTCAGTTTGAGGTTCTCCCCAGGTTGGCAGAGCGAGAGTAGTGGGCAAAGATGATATCTTGAGCAATTGGCACCGAGTGAAAAATGGGTTACAAGATTGTGGTGGGATAAAAAAATAGACCTAGTCTGGATGACCATGCAGACTTCTGCAAAGGTTAACATTGGAGGCCTATTTACGTGGCATGCAATTTTGACAGATGCTAGGTTCATTATTATCTAAAACCCTGGAGTCTGCAGAATGCAGATTATTAATTGTTCTCACAGTTTGCTGAGGCAACGTTTGTCTTGTTGCAGTGTACCCTGCTTATTGTAAGTCTCTCTGGATGAAAGCATCTGCTAAATGACTAAACTTTACGTTCAACCCTACCAAAGTACATTATGATGTATTTGTAAAGGTTACAACCTGATACACAGAAGCATACTGCAATGTATCACTGTGATCAGGAGCAATCAGAAATGTGCCCGTTTGGGCCCTTTCGTGGCAAATTATTGTTACACTGTAGAAGAGACTATAAAGGCAAGAATCGTACTCTTGTGTGCCATGTATGGTATGTGACAAATAAAAGAATGCTACTTTTGAATCATGTGGTTGTGTGATTTACTTGGTCCTCTTTATTTGCTCTTTGTGTAATGGGGGAATTTCATGTACATAGTGACTATCAGAGCATAGGGCTGTCCTGGATAATATTGTCAAGTCTAAGTGGACATGCCTAGCCTCTGTGCGGCGGCTGCAACTGCATCTTATAACATAGGCTTACAACTTCTAGGTGATTACATCAAATCGCCTTAAAATTAGACTGTTCATGAGGTCAGTTATGAGGTCATGCTATAAACTGTCTGAATAGATTTCATAATTAGAACTTTGCATAAGAAAAAGTACAGGGCAGTACATTTCAGATACAAGGTTTACTACAAAATAAATATAAATGTAGTTTATAAAGCAAAAAATAAATAAAAAAATACATAATTAAAAAGGTCAGACCTCAGATATAAAACACAACATACATTACAGTTTGTTTAAAAGTAGCCTACAGTTTCATGACAGTACAAATCACTGGTACAAGGTCAACTAAAGGGAGATCCTTAGTCAGCTTTTTGGCTCATTTACAGAGGAACCACTTTCGATATCTCATATAACATTGAAAGACAGACGGATAGAAGTAGGTACTCTGTAAAGGGAATTCAGTAACAAAGGGGTAAACAAAAAAAAAAGCAGTTATAAAAAATAATAATAATGAAGTGAAATAGGAGATATTTCCAAAGGCAAGAGGGAAGTAGGTATATGCCTTGGTCTATGGTCAGGGGGAGGGGCTTTGTCTTTTTTTATACCAGTTCGAGTTGCTATACTAGACTACCTTAATATCATGCGTCATATTTACAATTTCCAAGTAGGCTGTATACCATGAAGACTAAATCTGATGAATGATGGCGAGTGAGATGTTGAGAGACAAATCGGTTGCCTATTAAACAGCCAAGTTGGAAATGCAGTGTCAATGTCTCAAGTTAATCCATGTCGTCTGTGTGTGAAGGCTGTTTGTCTTTACTCTGTATGGGGAGTCCAAATGACAACCTGCGTGGCCATCGTGGTGCAGCGGTCTATGATCTGAAACGGTCATTTTATGCCGAGAATGAGAGGAGATCGAATCCCGTTGACTCTTTTTTTTGTATTCATTAATTTATTGATGCGTTTATTTGTACGCTTTAAATGGTCTGAATAATGAATGGAGCCTACGTGACACATGTTTACTTATGGCAAATAGTTGTATTTATAAAACATATTGTTAGACACAGTGACAGGAAGAAGTGGTTTGTTTGTCTTCCTGTTTCAAACAACAACAAAACGCAACCCTACGGAGCACCACGGTCCACCACAGCGCGACAACGTGAGTGTCCTACATTTCTTAATCTAAACAAGATTCGGATCGGTATTTTGACATGGTGAACGGAACATTTTTGATATAGGCACTGACGCAGACAGCCTCGTGTTTTGTCGCCATGTCCAACATCTGCCGTTTCTAGGACGACGACCGACGCCGTCTGATCTTAAAATGGTCTCTTCATAAATTATAACACCGGGCGTCTACCTGCACCTGAACTATGGGTGGAAGAATCAGAATGCTGGGCCATGCCTTCGCGTAAGACTGCGACTCTAGCCGTGTTTAGTCCACATTAAACCTAGTGTGCCTATTTGCACTGCGAGCTTGTACATCTGCTATTTTAGAAAAATCCTAACGTGTTTGTTTTTTGTCCTCTACTAGATTTTCTGGTGGGAAAAGAACAGACCCAGCTCACAGACCCTTTGGTCCAACAGACCCTTTGGTCCAAGTCTCAAGCAAGTCTCAAGTTTTTCTGTTGTGGGCAAGTCAAGTCGAGTCGAGTCAAAGGTTATGTCAAGTCGAGTCGAGTCACAAGGTTGTCATGTCAAGTCGCGTCGAGTCGAGTCGCGTCAAGTCGAGTCACAAGGTTGTCAAGTCGAGTCAAGTCACAAGGTTGTCAAGTTGAGTAAATGATACCTCTCTGTGACCATAACTATTAGGTAATTAACATTCAGTAGGAAAAAAACCGTAACACTAGGCCTACCCTCTGACCATAATACTCTATCATGGCAGTTCCTCTGTTTACCCTCGGAGTGGAAGTTTTTATATGCAAACTGCACTACTTTTGGAACTGCAGCAGCAGAACCGGCAGTGGCTGCATCAGGCTCGGGGGCAGTAGCCATTCGTTCGTGCTGTGTGTGTGTGTGTGTGTGTGTGTGTGTGTGTGTGGTGCCCAGTCTGATCATAGTGTTTTGCTGCTTCCGTGCTTGTGCTCTCGCTTACATGCCTGTCTCCAATCAATCAAATCAATCAATCAATAAAAGTGTGAACCTAGCGACTGCTTTGGTGTGTGGCGTAGTGGCAAGTCGTCCGAGTCAGCATGTCTCAAGTCGAGTCGAGTCGGGAGTCATTGTCTTCCAAGTCAAGTCGAGTCTCAAGTTTTTGCCCTTATGTCCGAGTCAAGTCGCAAGTCGTCAAATTTGCGACTTGAGTCCGAGTCAAGTCGAGTCATCATGACTCGAGTCCAATTGTCTGCTATCCACATTACATTGATACTAGCACCTTACATTTATGTTATTGCAGTAGGCTACATAAATATGTAAATCTTTCCCCCTAAGATAGAATTCAGAATATTCATTTGGAAAGGTTGAGAATAACTTCATACTTTATGTTTAACCCACTTGAACCACATTCTGAGGGAGGGGGCGGCAGGCACCAAAAATAACTGATCAACAAGCTCAAGAGTCACGTGAGCTTGTAGATCGGCCAATTTTAAATTAAAGTGACAAAGTCCAAATATTATCCCAGTATTCTCGCAGCACCCACTTTGAGAAACCCTGGTGTAGAGAGAAATCAGAGTGCAGACCAAGTACTCCGGTCAAGTATAGAGCTTGTGGTCAAATCCGGTGCTGGATATGCACTCGCACACAAATGCATCAGCTAAACCTCAGGAAAAACCTCAGGAAATGAAACGACCCAAAATGTTTGGCTTCAAATTGAATAACACATTTTATTTTAACAACTGGTTTGTTTGCACACAAAGTTGTACTAAAAATGTTTACATACAAAACTTGTCGTGGCCTGGTTGTGTATGAACCAGAGCCAGGCTTCACTCACAGTGAAAACAGCCGATCTACAAGCACACAACGCCTCGCACCGCGAGGCGTTGTGTGCTTGTAGATCTGCTGTTTTCACTGGTCGTCGAACCTCAGAATGGCTGCAGGGACCAAAAAAAAAAGATAATTGTAATAGGGAGATTATAATATATTATATAATCAGGTGATTATATACAATTATGATGTAATGATGATGGGCATACCTGAGAGCTGAAATGGGACACAAGAGCAGGATACAGTTTCAGCACCCTCTCCACAGCAGGACCAAGTGACAGCCAACGGGTTCTGCTGGTTCCCAGGAATGTGGCATGTTCAATATTCACAAACTCACAGAACTCTTTGAGTGTCTCTGTGCGCACAGTGTAGATGTGGAAAAAGCCAAACACCTGATTGAGGAACGTGTTAGAAATTAGCAATTAGCATAGGGAAAGGCAATGTCATGACAGTACGGTTCACTGGTACAAGGTGAACTAAAAGGGATAAGGCTTATTTAAATTTAAATCCTTTTTGAAACATAACATTGAAGGACAGATAACAGTATAGGCCTACTGTGCAGAGAAGAGAAAAACTGTTGTAAACCAAGATGCAAAAATAAAGGCATTTACCTTCACAACGAAGCTCTCAATGTCACATGGCAGTGTGTCAGCTGCAGTCTGTATTGCGTTGTGTGCGATGTGGGCTGCACATCCGACGCCAACAAGGTTGTTGTTGGTGGCCTGGTTCAGTCTGGAGTACACGTTATTCTCCCCTCTCCTCGCCTTTCCTCCAAAGTTGGTGTTAGTGTTGTCCGCACAAAAGGCCACAACTTTGTTTGTGAGGTTAAACGCAAGGAGGCTACGATGAAGCTCATTGAACAGAATGTCTGAGGTCTCACCAGGAATTGATGTGAAGTCAAGTATTTTTACATTCACACCATCTGAGTTGAAGTATCGGATAACAATGGGAATGAGTTTGACAGCTTTGTGGTTCGACGCATCCACAGAGACCGAAATGAAGTCAACAGCTTGAGTGTCCGCTCTCAGGAGCTCCAATGCATGCGGCGCTATCAGATTTGTCACTATCGCCATTCGCCTCGGATTTTGTTCGAGCACAGCGAAAACGTTCGTCATAAAACTTCCTAATTAGGCAAGCTGTACAGTCCATGGAGCGAAAACTCTGATTATGCTTGGCCAGATGGTAGGCGAAAGTCCCTTCTTGAGCAGCCCTTTTCAGGTCGCTTTCACTGGCATTTGCTCCGACCAGGAACGTTGAAACAGATGTACTCCCAGCCTGGATCCACTGCTTATGTTTGTTTGTCTTCACGTGCTCTTTGATGTCGGCATTCCCACCGTGCGCCACAGAAAAGGAACACTTACAGTGTGTGCAAAAATGCAATGTTCTCGTTGCCGTGTACCTTGTTGAGAAACGGGTAGAGTTTCTGCAGATCTTTCACAAACACACACTTTCTTTTTGGCATACCGATATCCTCTTGTGTAGCTCTCGCGTCTAGCGTAACATTATTGTTTGCGCGGCTGTTTTTTTATCTGCCATTACGGTAGTGACCGCCTAACAACAGCCTTGACAACGAGTGATTGACATGTAAACAGACCAATCACCACTGAATTCACACACGCTTTGCATTATGGGTGCGTGATTGACACGTACACAGACCAATCAGTACCGAATTCACACATGCTTTGTATTATGGGTGCTTCCTGATAGGTTGACTCAAACAGTGGGACGATCCTTTATGGATTAAATACTTGTTGTAGTGCGCAGCATAAAATGCTATAGAAAACCGGGACAGCCGGGTGGTGAATGTTTAAAAGCGGGACATATTAACGTTTTGGAGATATTTGTCGACCGACACCAGGACACGGACCTTGAAAGCGGGACAGTCCCGGGTAAACCGGGACGTCTGGTCATCCTAGTCATCAACGTGGAAGCTTCATCCGGTTCCGCGGTGGATATACCTCCGATGGGGAAGGCAAGCGATGTCCGGGAATTGGTGCAGTTCAGGCGGGGGAGCAGACCAGTGGAACTGAAGTTGGAGGAGCTCCGCGCTCATGTAATGGATCAGGGTTGATGCTGGACAGTCCACAAGAGCACAAAGCTCACAGCAAGTTTGTAGATCCACGTGATGCACGGGCAGATGTTTCGTTCACCGAACAGCAGTAGCAGTGGCCAGGTGAGTAGAACGTCAACACGCCACAATTAGCGCTTGAACAATTCTTAAACACTATACTGACACACTGATCGATTAGCCAGGATAAAGTCCAACAGTACCATGTTCGCCTGGAGTTTATGGTCTGCAAACTATAAAGAGAATCATGAAAACATTAAAAACAACTGGAGAGCAGCGGCAGCTAGTCGCGCCAGCGTTCACTCAACTGGAAGCGACTCCCACTGACACCATGGTGATTCTTTTTGCTCTGGACCATTCTCATCTTTGACAGTTCCTTCATGTGCCTGATTGTTTGTGGAAAGAAGCTTTTTTGCAGTCGGTTGCTAGTAGCTTTGAGACTGCGTAGCCGCTTTCCATGCGGTAACATCTTGAACAGGCTGTGGTTGGGATGGTGTAGATCTTTGATGATTCCTTGGGCTTTTTTGACACAGCGTTCGTCATACAGGGCTTGGATTGGTGGGAGATCGCATCCGCTGATCCGTTCGGCTGTCCGCACAACCCTCTGCAGGGCCTTGTGGTTGAGGTCAGTGCAGCCGCCGTACCATGCAGTGAAGCAGCCAGTCAGGATGCTCTCTGTGGTGCCTCTGTAGAAAGCTCTTAGGACTTTAGGGCACCATCCCAGCCTTCTTCAGCTTTCTGAGAAAGTAGAGGCGTTCTTGTGCTTTCTTGACAACCCGCTCTGTCTGCACTGCCCAGGTAAGGTCCTCAGAGATGTGCACTCCCAGGAATTTGAATTCTTTTACCCTCTCCACTGCAGCGCCCCCGATTTGGAGGGGTGAGTGGTCTCTAGGAGGCCTCCTGTAGTCAAAGATGATCTCTTTTGTCTTGTCCACATTGAGAGCAAGGTTGTTCTCCTGGCACCATGATTCCAGGTGTGAGAGCGATAACACCAAATTTAACACGCCTGCTCCCCATGCACCCCTGAGACCTTGTGACACAAACGAGTCACATGGCAGAGAGGAGGGAAAATGGCTAATTGGGCCCAATTTGGACATTTTCACTCAGGGGGTTTTGGCCTACTCACTTTTTTTGTTGCCAGGTGTTTATACATTTATGGCTGTGTTATGAGTTATTTTGAGGGGACAATAACATTTACACTGTTATCCAAGTTGTACACAAACTACTTTAAGCAGGAACACTCACGTCAAGAATTTATCAATTTATTGCATACATTGAACAGATAATCCTGGCAACAATATTTAACCATTTATTCCATAAATGGCATACAGTTAATCTTGGCGTTTGAAGGGCTCCGCGTTCGGAGATGCTCCCTGAATTTTGTGCAGGCTTTTCTGAGCATGCTAAGCAAAATCAGGGAATGCATAACAATACCCCCCATGGGGAGACAATTAGCAGAACAGAAGCAAGACATGACATGACATGACATGACATGACATGACATGACATGACATGACATTAAAGACAAGTAACAGAAGCTTCCCAATACATGACATGAACTTATCAGGCAGACAACTTAATCATACAATCACAAGAATGAGTTTAACCAACTGATGGTGCAAGGTGGAGGCTGGGGTGGAGGAGGGCAGCAGCTAGCAGCGAATGGATCTGAGCTTCAGAAGCCAAGCATAGGTAGAGAAAGCGGGCCGTATTTAAAGGGGCCCCCTTTACCAAGTGAGTGCTTTGGTTGGACTATGACAATGTGACGTAATGACCAGCTGATATGAGAGAGAACTAGAAGCAGTGCTCTTCCGAGCACAGGTCTCCACCAGGTGTGGTATGTTGGTTGTGGGTGTGCATTGGGTGGTATTGAATTAGGTGGTTATGAATGAGCGGGGTCAAACGCAATCCAAGGTGAGTGGACAAGTTAGCTTCAGAGACAGTGAAGTGTCAAAAAATGTGTTTGTCAAAAAACAGCCTCATTGTGGCGCTATAAAAGGCTGATGTGAAAAATGCAGGGAAAGGGTTTTTCCTTGGCCTCTAGGGAGTGCGCTTACAAATTTTGAAACTGATCGGTGGAGTTATAGGTAAAACGACAAATCGGCCTGTTATAGCGCCACCATGAGACTGATTTAAAAAAATGTAAGTGGCATTTCTTCCTCGGCCTAGAGGGAATGTGTGTGTGGGATTTCATGAAAATTGCACTTTGCGTTTGTGATTTGAGGCATTTTGTTCAAAACGGCTCAATCCTACAAACTTTGGCAGCCAATCTTAACCAATCAGGATGGAATATGCAAAATCGGACAGATCCATGTCGATCACATGACTGTCGAGATACTGCCTACCGATTTGTAGGATTTTTGGACAAAATCTGTAAGAGTAGTGTACAGAAATGTGTTTTACAAACATCGGCCTCATGGTGGCGCTAGAACAGGCCCATTTGAAAAATGGGTTCTGAATTGGCATCCAGGGAGTGTGTGTGCTCATTTTGGCAGCGACCGGGCCAACAGCGACTGAGATTAGGTGGTAACAATCTGCGAGGACACACGCACGGACACGCATGGACGGACGGGGAGAGGGGAAAACATACTCTCCCCCATGCCTTGGCTGGTGGAGACAATGAAAATGTTTTTCCCATTTTCAAAAATTGTGTTTTGTTAGAGGACCCCAAACTTTACTTCCATATAATGCATGTGTAGCACCCCACAGTTAGTATCAGCCATGAACCAGCGACAACAGCCCTGATAATCGGGCTCAGCCCTATTAGCACGACTGGTTGTGCGTTGGACTGGCGAGTGGGAGTCCCGGGTTCAATCCCCGCTTCTGCGTATCACCACATCTGGCGTTGTCGGCAGGATGAGGAGCATGATGCCCTCGTGAAGAGGAACAGTGCCACGTCATGTGCGGCGGTCCGCGGCGTGATGTGTGAAGCGCGAGGGCGCACTCCAAAAGACCTGGGGGGTGAATGTAGCACCCCACAGTTAGTATCAGCCATGAACCAGCGACAACAGCCCTGATAATCGGGCTCAGCCCTATTAGCACGACTGGTTGTGCGTTGGACTGGCGAGTGGGAGTCCCAGGTTCAATCCCCGCTTCTGCATATCACTACACATGCATAATTCAATCACTGATTGGAATATTTTGAGCCAGGTCCTAATTGGGATGTCAACCTGTGTTGACTTTTTTATGGCATAGAAAGCTCTCCTTGCTTTCTCTTTCAGTTCATTAATAGCCAAGTTAACATTTCCAGTGGAACTGATCTTCAGCCCTAAGTATGTGTAATTGTTTGTTTGTTTTTGTTGTTCCTATTGTGAAGTTGTACTTTCTTCTCTGACTTGTGGACCTTTTTTGGAATATGACTACTTTAGTTTTGTCAGGGTTAATTGTCAGGGCCCAGGTCTGACAGAATGTTTCAAGCAGAGCCAGGTTCTGCTGTAGACCCTCCTCTGTTGGTAACAGCAGAACCAGGTCATCTGCGTAAAGGAGGAATCTGATTTCAGAGTCATGTAGAGTAGATTTATTCACTCTATTATTATTTACTTATTAGTTCAGTCTGTCCACTCTAGACGGGCAGGGTGGATTGGGGTAGAGGGGAGTGAGTTGGTCCTAGAAGTAAAAGTAAAGAGCGTTTTTCAAGGCACACAACCTATGATCAATTTAAGTATATGAACTATGAATGAGATGTATGCTACCCTTTGCTTCATCCTTCTTCGGTCTGTGTTAAAGAAAATTGAAAGGAAAAACTAACAGAAAACAACCAACAGGGAGGACGTGCAGTGTTGATGTGGTGGTGGTTTGGTTGTTTTGACCTCAACTGTGTATGATTTCACAATAAAGTATAATTGTGAATGAGTCCTCACAACTCTTACATTCGTGTGGTTCGCAAGACCTCTTGCAAAGTCGTAGACCGATATGTTTGGGAGGTGTTTCCACGAGAGCAGCAGATCAGCTAAGTCTCAAGGGCCCTCAGCTCTAATGTTAAACTTAAGGCTGTATACTACACCACAGGGACACATTATGGCAGCCAAACCACCTTGATGGATAGAAACAAATTCAACAATTAGGAATAAGTATAATAAACATATTTTTTTTCTTTTTTAAGCTTTTAAAAAAGCCTTTTTTTTTTCTTTATTGAAACATAACAATCAATATTCAAACATCAGGCAATAGAAGACCCTGGGCCTGGGTCTTTAGAAGACCCGTCTTGCTCTTTCTCGTTTGGACCCACTCTCTTCTTCGGGATCCGGCGGTGCTGTCACTGGCATTTGCTCCGACCAGGAACGTTGAAACAGATGTACTCCCAGCCTGGATCCACTGCTTATGTTTGTTTGTCTTCACGTGCTCTTTGATGTCGGCATTCCCACCGTGCGCCACAGAAAATGAACACATACAGTGTGTGCAAAAATGCAATGTTCTCGTTGCTGTGTACCTTGTTGAGAAACGGGTAGAGTTTCTGCAGATCTTTCACAAACACACACTTTCTTTTTGGCATACCGATATCCTCTCGTGTAGCTCTTGCGTCTAGCGTAACATTATTGTTTGCACGGCTGTTTTTTATCTGCCATTACGGTAGTGACCGCCTAACAACAGCCTTGACAACGAGTGATTGACATGTAAACAGACCAATCACCACTGAATTCACACACGCTTTGCATTATGGGTGCGTGATTGACACGTACACAGACCAATCAGCACCGAATTCACACATGCTTTGCATTATGGGTGCTTCCTGATAGGTTGACTCAAACAGTGGGACGATCCTTTAGGGATAAAATACTTGTTGTAGTGCGCAGCATAAAATGCTATAGAAAACCGGGACAGCCGGGTGGTGAATGTTTAAAAGCGGGACATATTAACGTTTTGGAGATATTTGTCGACAGATACCGGGACACAGACCTTGAAAACGGGACAGTCCCGGGTAAACCGGGACGTCTGGTCATACTAGTCATCAACGTGGAAGCTTCGTCCGGTTCCGCGGTGGATATACCTCCGATGGGGAAGGCAAGCGATGTCCGGGAATTGGTGCAGTTCAGGCGGGGGAGCAGACCAGTGGAACTGAAGTTGGAGGAGCTCCGCGCTCATGTAATGGATCAGGGTTGACGCTGGATATATTAAAAAGGACAGGACAGTCCACAAGAGCACAAAGCTCACAGCGAGTTTGTAGATCCACGTGATGCACGGGCAGATGTTTCGTTCACAGAACAGCAGTAGCAGTGGCCAGGTGAGTAGAACGTCAACACGCCACAATTAGCGCTTGAACAATTCTTAAACACTATACTGACACACTGATCGATTAGCCAGGATAAAGTCCAACAGTACCACGTTCGCCTGGAGTTTATGGTCTGCAAACTATAAAGAGAATCATGAAAACATTAAAAACAACTGGAGAGCAGTGGCAGCTAGTCGCGCCAGCGTTCACTCAACTGGAAACGACTCCCACTGACACCATGTATTCATTTATATACTGCCTTAAAGACTAATTTGTCTTCACCAAGTTGTTGCCTATAAGTTGCATGAGGTTGCATCCATGCAGCAAGAAGAGTTTTTTATTTATTTGCAGAAATGAGAGGGGTGTACTGACTTTTGTGAGATACTGTTTATAATACTGTCGAAGTATTTTGTTCCAGAGGCCACCCAGAAGCTAATATTTGAGCTGCAAATGTTCTCTTTTAAAAAGATATACAGTATTCAAAGGCGCTGCAAGCTTGTATATCTGCTATTTTTCAATAGTTAAAGCATTAAATATTTCTAGGCCTAAAATGGGTTAAATGAGAAATGTACCCAGGCAAAACATATCTTTCCCCCACTCCTCACCTTCTTGTTCATTGTGTAAAAATGTTCAAAGATTACTATAAGACATTGTAGTTAGTTTGTTCAGCAGAGAGCATAATACAGTATCTGGCTTAAAGTCCTGTTTGCAATTTGGTGTTAGGGGAGTTTCTCACCTGAACTGAGTCAGTGGGTCCCTAGACATGAAAAACCACCGAGGTGCTCGTCCGCCATAGTGGCACGAATGGCGCAATGGCCAAATCAAATATGGCTGCCATCGGCTATGATGAAAATCCAACTTTTCTGTTTCTGGATGTATAGGCACATGTAATACGTCTATTTGGACTAATTGTGGTGTGGGGAATTCATTTCTGATATTGTTTTGACCATCTTCATTTAAATCTGATGGTAAAAAATATTATTGAATAAGATCACCAGAATTCAAAGTTATAACACAAATGTATTTATTTTAAATGGGTAAAATATGTGGAGCGGGCCTAACGAGCAAAATCAAATCTGCCTCCTCTGTGTCCTCTGCCTCCTCTGGTGAGCAGGTCAAACCTGCTCACCAGCTGCATCCCAGAAGCCCGCAGTTCAGCCAATCCATGACTACCGGGAGCTCCGCCCCCACCTCTCCGCCGAGACCTCCGACGAGAATCACAGCCGCACCATTCACTTGAATGGATATACAGCGGATTTTACACATTAAATATTAATTCCGTTTTGGACCCAGAGCTTCGAAATCTCGTCCAATCCGTCAACAAAGGCCTGGATATGCACTGGAAAAATATATAGACCTTTAAACTTTTAAAACAATACGACAAAGGAATATATAAGGACGCAACAGCAGAATGAGGAAATCGCCTGTCTGCTGGACCTATACAGAGCCGTTTTCACTTTTCACTGATTAGTTTAGAGGCTATTACTCTCCATTACACAAACAACCAACCAGAATAAACTGCTTCAAATGTAGGCTACATGTTTCTTATCATGCCGATTGCTTATAAATCTTATCTATAACATTTGATATCTCTGGCGTGAAATGTTCGCGATTCCTGACAAGTTTAGCTGCCGAGCCGCAGAGGGAGAGGGTGTCGCATCAAATTCTGGGCCCTGGGTACAAGGATTCGCTGTGGGCCCACATGAATGTTCTTCATCGTGGGATTTCAAAAATAGCAAATCTACAAGCTCGCAGCGTGGCACTCAGTGCCGCGCTATGAGCTTGTATATCTGCTATTTTTCAATCGATAAAGTCTAAAATAATTAAGGCCCTTCCACCGTGGGCCCTGGTAAGTCAGTCCCACTTTTCCCCCCCTTGTGACGCCCCTACCCACAGCCTGCAGTCGAAAGCAGAGTTGAAATACAACACTTCGCGTCGCTACCCCTGTTCATTCAGACATTCACAGACGTACATTACATATCAGTTGCTATTTAACATAACAAATAAGGTGTTTGTAGTCATGGGTTATTGTCGTTTAGGCCAATACAGTCCATTCATATTTAAATTGGTTTGAAACGGCTTTCTGTGGTCCAGCAACCATTATTCCTCTGCTGCGACCTTATATATTCCTATGTCGTATTGTTTTAAAAGTGTAAAGGTCTAAATATTTTTTCCAATGCAGATCCAGGCCTTGTTGATGGATTGGAAGAGATTTCGAAGCTCTGGGTCCAAAACGGAATTAATATTTAATGTGTAAAATGTGTGTACAATCCGCCGTATTTCCCATTGAAGTGAATGAAGCCAATAGCGGCGCGCTGTGATAGTGGCGGAGGCAGCTTTTGGAGGGGGCGGAGCCGGTAGTCGTCCATTCCCTCACAATCCTCTTCCTCCTGGCCACACGAAGGTGTCTTTCGTTTTCAAAACCCTGTTGAAAAGTACAGCTTGGTCAACAACAGGATTTTGGGTCAGTGAGGTTTGTATCATTTGACATTTCACTTTTACCCAATATATCTTCCCTGGCATGATTTGACTCCTAAGGGTACCATGCCATGGGGAACATAAGAAGATGAAGGGGGGAATCTTTTCACCAAAGAGTTAGGGCATGTTGCCCTCTAAGAGGGGATTTGATGGCAAATTGGATAAGCAAACTGAGACATGTTTGCTGTAAACAAGGATAGGGTCTCACCACCATGGGAATAAATTAAGTTAATTCTTGGTTTACGGGTTCTAGTTGTTAAGTAGCAATCAAAACTCATTAACTTACATTCAGAGGTAGCTGATGGATGTATTGCAGGTGTAGGTCTAGCCTACTGTGGACTACGTGACAATATTCACACTCAAGGCGTTCCCGATGGTAACCCCTAAAAAGTGAAGACAAGGTAAACCACACAGGTTTTGAAAGTGTCTGTGTATTAAACCATTACACAATAATCATGTTCTTATTTTACAAATACGCTCCTTGACTAGATTTTACCTTCCAAAGGCATATTTCGCTAGAAGTGTCCTCTCGACTCCGTTGGAAACAATGTGGTCAAGTTGTAGATGTGCCTTTAGGTGATTCTTAATCAACCAGTCGGTCATCGGGCACAATGGGCAATATACAGTATACGTCTAAAACAAAGGTTCAAAATTGGGATTAATAAAGGTAGTGGAGAATGATATTAACCCATAGTGCAATTCAATAAAGGTTCAACTTTAACTCAAAGCCATGATGTTGAAAAGTGCAAGTTTGTTGGTTATGTGCCACAGGTTAAGGTTATAACCCTAAATATGGGTGAATCCGTGAACTATTACCAGGATAATGAATTTCTTCATTTCAAGTTTTATGCTGACGGCCATAAGGGCTTAAAACATAGACCATAGTCATATTATGTCAAAGGCAGTGAATGATTTATGAATAAGTACAAATCATACTTACACCCATAACTCAGTAGAACAGGAGAACAACGAACAATCTCTCCGAAACTTTCTACAAAACGTTCAGTGGAACAGGAGCTACCAATCTCTCCTCAACTCTACAAAATGTCCTCTCTCTACAAAATGTCCTCCACCAGTTGCAATTAAGGTTGATTTGGCTCAGGCTTGATGAGTAGAATGAGCCCTGATGATTGGCTAATAAGGTAATTGGCTAAGGGTGTGTCAGCTGATGATGTCACTGGTTATGTAACTTCGAGAAGTGAAAGGTGTTAGAACTAACACTAACCATGTGCAAGCAGTAACTTCTGAAATGTAAGAGACACTACACTGTTTCTCTGCATTTTGTGACCCTACAAAATGTAAGGGTTTCAAATACTTGGCTACCTACCAGCATACTGCATCCCTCATTAAACTACCTACCTGTAAGACACCTAAGGGTGAATAGTGACCTTGCCCTAAGGGTGAGGTTGCACAATGGCCAGTGATGTATATCGGACAAGTTACCCATATATAGAGACCCCTGGTACCCATAGATATTCACAGATATGGGCTTAATATTGATGGCATCAGCGATTTCCACATATGGGCATGATGGGGGTTAGGTTCCCCTGGCATCACAGGGATCTCCATAGCTCCATATATAGGCATAAAAGGGATTTTGGTACCCCTGGCATGATCACAGGGATCTCCATATATGGGCATAAAAGGGATTTGATTACCCTGACATTACAGTGATGTCAGAGCGTGATGTCAGAGCGTGAGGGTCGGCATGATGTCAGAGCGGCAAACCCATATGCCGTAAAAGGCGTCCATGGACGGACGGACAGACAGACACTCATTGCGACCGTAGGTCGCATTTACTACCAAAACCTCCACAGGCTGTCCGTCAGTGAGTGAGTCCGTCAGTCACACGTCACACGTCACACTTTTGCCCTGCTCATATCTCCACAACCGTTGCCCCCATCCATGCCAAATTTTGCACACACACTCCTTACCTGCCAAACTACAACCTCCAAGGACCCCCGGAGCTCCAGGGACCCCCAGGTCCCTGGGGGACCCCCAGGTGTAAACAAATGTCCGTCCGTGAGTCATACGTCACACGTCACACTTTTGCCCTGCTCATATCTCCACAACTGTTGGCCCCATCCATGCCAACTTTTGCACACACACTCCTTACCTGCCAAACTACAACCTCCAAGGACCCCCGGAGCTCCAGGGACCCCCAGGTCCCTGAGGGACCCCCAGGTGTAAAAAATGACCAAATGTGCAAAAATGACCAAATGACCACGGAATTCCTGGGGACCACCCACTCCTGGTGCTCCAGAACGGATGCAAAAGTGGTGGCGCCCCCAGTGGAGGACCCCCTCCACTGCAGCTCACATAAAATGCCGTAACTCGGGCTAGGAGCGTCCGGGAGAGCCGGGGCCGGTACCTATTCGTCCGCCAAGGCAACGCGGAGACCCCACCCCTCAAATCGCTACACAGTATGTCTACACTCATCCCATCAACATGAATCTGTCCCATATAGCGCCACCTTCAGGCCGATTTTTAAAAACACATTTTTGGACACTGCTCCTACAGATTTTGCCCTAAAATCACGAAAATCACTACACAGTATGTCTACACTCATGTCATCAACATGGATCAGGAACATTTTGGAAAAACACATTTTTGCCCTATTTGTGGAGATAAGCGACCTACGGTCGCTCATCTCCCGATTAGGGAGTCTTACTGGTAGTAAACTGTGGTTACAACCATCCACCATCTAACTATCTACGTACCATGACACTATAGTGCATCCTTCATTTAAAGTCCCGGGTAAACCGGGACGTCTGGTCACCCTAGTCATCAACGTGGGCTCCCCCCTGAGTTAATGTCGAAGGGTCCTTGAGCAAGACTCTGAACCCCTAATTGCTCCCGGTGAGTAGGTTGGTGCCTTGCATGGTTTCCTCCGCCACTGGTGTATGAATGTGTTTGTGAATGGGTGAATGTAATGCACAATCTATGTAAAGCGCTTTGGATAAAAGCGCTATATAAATGCACCATTTACCATGTTCCATTGGTTCTAGTCTTTCCTCAGGTTCCTTGGCTGTTGCAAGCAGGTGGCAAGAAATGCGCTAGAAAGGTGCCTTGTTGTTCTCAGCAGTTGTACTTCTCTGCTACCAATACTGTGTCTTGTTCTGTCAAGGTCTTTGCCTCTCCAAAGTTTGTTAGATATTGTACTCGGTCAGAAGCCATAACTACATGTTTAATCCTCACCTGGCCCATGCAGTCATCTCCTGGGGTCCGCTCATAGTTCCGACATCCCATTATTCTGACCATTAGGTTAGTGAAGGTTAGGGATAGGCTTAGTTATAATGGAGGCTGTACATGCACCAGGTGTCAGCCTCCTCAATCCTATTCAAGATGTCTGGGATCTCTTCTCCACTAGCGACATCATCAACAGAGACAACAGAGCTGATAATGGTAAATGGACTGCATTTACAGTATATAGCGCTCTTCTCCAAAGCGCTGTACAATGTATTTCACATTCGCCCATTAACACACACATTCACACATACATTCACACCATGAAACCATGCAAGGTGCTCATCGGGAGCAGTTAGAGGTTCAGTGTCTTGCTTAAGGATACTTCGACAAATAAGCAGGAGAAGCCAGAAATCGACCCTGGAACCTTCAGATTCCAAGGCAGCCGTTCTACCTACATCGCCACAAGCTTGAATGGACACCATATTCCGAATACACAGCTGGAGAGTTGTTTGTTCTCCTCAGACACCCAGAATTTGTAAAGTTGATGAGGGATGGGTGCGTCTGTCGACTCTGTTATCTCTGCCTGCAAAAGGGGCTGGAGGTGAAGAGATCCCAAAGATAACAAGATTGAGGAGGCTGTCACCAAGCTGCTGGTACATGTGGAGTCAACTGGCCCTATTATAACTAAACCTACCCATAACCCTAACCTAATGGAGGGAATAATGGGTCGCCAGGATTATGAGTGGACCCCAGAGAGTTGTCGTAGTGATACTTCCAAGCACTGGGGATTAAGTAGATCTGGTAGCAGTATGGCACTAGGTGTGCAGCGGCACATGCTTCTACAGCATCAAGCAGTCTCTCATCTTGGAGCACCACTAGCCAAGACAGTGATCAGGGGACATATTCCTTGGAAACTGGAGATGACTGCATGGGCCAGGTGGGGACTAAGCATGCAGCTATGGCTTCTGACCTAATACAATATCTAACAAACTTTGGAGAGGCAAAGACCTTGACAGAACAAGACACAGACAGCATTGGTAGCAGAGAAGTACAACTGCTGAGACCAACAAGGCACCTTTCTAGTGCATGTCTTGCCACCTGCTTGCAACAGCCAAGGAACCTGAGGAAAGACCAATGGAACATGGATGGATACAAGGAACACTTCGACTCTCGAGGATATGGCTGCCTTGCTGATGGATATCGGTGCATCATATTTTGTCATGGAACAATGGCAAATACATCCTGTAAAAACACATCATACTAACTTGGATGCACACAATCACAATATGGTGCACTTTGAGGGAAATTGTTATTTAATTTTGTGTGTGCTTTTGTTGTGTGATTTTATTTGTCACTTTTATTCGTAAATAGTCTTATTTGCTCATTTAAACACCCATTTAAAACCCCCCTTTAAAGTTAAATGTGGATGTTTACTTGTTGTATTTCTCACTAGTATTGTCTTTTGTTATAAACAAAACAAACTTACTATAAAAAAAATAGTGACACACTTACAAAAAATACTATAAAAGTGCAAGTAATGAACAAAATCGTTTTTGTAAAATGGCATTGACATTGATATTTCAAAGACAAGATGATCCTTAATGGTCAAAACAATGTCAGAAATGAATTATACATGTCAGCATTAGTTGATTTAGACCTACTGCACCTGTTTTTACTCCTAACAATGGCCAAGTTATGGCCCACGGTCTTCGGAATAGCAAAATGACCTTGACCATGACCTTTTGAGGTCCAAATCACCCAAAATGGTCAAAAAAATATCAGAAATGAATTCCCCACACCACAATTAGTCCAAATAGAGGTATTACATGTGCATATACACCCAGAAACAGAAAAGTTGGATTTTCATCATAGCCGATGGCAGCCATATTTGATTTGGCCATTGCGCCATTCGTGCCACTATGGCGGACGAGCACCTCTGTGATTTTTCATGTCTAGGGACCCACTGACTCAGTTCAGGTGAGAAACTCCCCTAACACCAAATTGCGAACAGGACTTTAAGCCAGATACTGTATTAGCAGCACTTCTACAAGTATGTCTATTTTCCAATGACAACCTCTGGAAATGATGCTTAGCACATGCACTCAACTTCTTTGGTCGACCACGGCGACCTGAGTGGAACCTGTCCTGGTAAACCGCTGTGCTCTTGGTCACCGTGCTGTAGCTTAATTTTCTTACAGCCTAATAATCCATCTTCATGTAGAGCAACCTTTTTTTATATTATTATTATTCAGATACTTAGAGAGTTTGCTATGAGGTGCCTGTATGAGAGAGTGTTCAAGGTTCAAGGTTGTACTTTATTGTTACATCTTTTGTAAAGGTACATAAGAGTAAAACTTATTTTTGTTCGGCTTCCTTCAGACAATGCAGTGATATGTATATTAAAAAATCACACTCGTGTGAACTGAGCGGTGGAGGCTGTGTGTGTGTGTGTGTGTGTGTGTGTGTGTGTGTGTGTGTGTGTGTGTGTGTGTGTGTGTGCGTGTGCGCGTGTGTGTGTGTGTGTGTGTGTGTGAATGTGAGTCTGAACAACAGCGCCCCTCCCTTAACATGTGTGGTCAGAAAAGGTTACTGCAGGCTACAGACACGCATACCCACACACACGGCCACGTATAGGAGCGTTGTGACCACCGCTCAAAAAAAACAACAGAACAACAAAAAAACACAACACATCTAAGATAAAAACAAGTAATAATGGCTAGTGATTCTTTTTGCTCTGGACCATTCTCATCTTTGACAGTTCCTTCATGTGCCTGATTGTTTGTGGAAAGAAGCTTTTTTGCAGTAGCTTTGAGACTGCGTAGCCGCTTTCCATGCGGCAACATCTTGAACAGGCTGTGGTTGGGATGGTGTAGATCTTTGATGATTCCTTGGGCTTTTTTGACACAGCATTCGTCGTACAGGGCTTGGATTGGTGGGAGATCACATCCGCTGATCCGTTCGGCTCTCCGCACAACCCTCTGCAGGGCCTTGCGGTTGAGGTCAGTGCAGCCGCCGTACCATGCAGTGAAGCAGCCAGTCAGGATGCTCTCTGTGGTGCCTCTGTAGAAAGCTCTTAGGACTTTAGGGCACCATCCCAGCCTTCTTCAGCTTCCTGAGAAAGTAGAGGCGTTGTTGTGCTTTCTTGACAACCCGCTCTGTCTGCACTGCCCAGGTAAGGTCCTCAGAGATGTGCATTTGAATGTGAATTTGAATTATTTTACCCTCTCCACTGCAACGCCCCCGATTTGGAGGGGTGAGTGGACTCCTACGATAATAAAGAAGGATAGAGCATAAGGGGCGTGCACAACATGTGCGGGGGTATGGCACATGCGCAGTGTAACTGGAGCTGCCATGGTGGAGTGTTCCAGCAGAGGCGCTAGATAAAAAAGATCATGATCCGTTCTCAGTAGAGCGAGGTGTGTGTTTGTTTTGTTCTCTCTCCACTCATCACCTAAACACCTGCAGGTTTTCTTTTATTTTCTGCATAGTGCTGTGTTTTATTATTTTTAAAGGACCCAATTGAAACAAGCCCAAGGCTCTTTGGAGGTGTTTATCCTTTTAGTTGACCTTGTACCAGCTGTTATGAAACTACCTTTTCCTAAACTTCTAATAAAGTTTTAAATCAATCAATTGTGGGAAATAATTGGTCTTCAGAGGGATGCTTTTATATAATCCTGTAGGCTACTTTGAAGTAGTCTATATGTCTTAGAACTTGTACTGTGTGCCGTACTTGTAGTCAGACTAATGTATGGTGCAAAAAAAATCAACAGACCGCACAATTTAATTTATTTATAAACACTTACACAAAATATCAGTAAAACAGCAGTAGATGAGAATCCGATGGATTTCTATAACTTATGAGCTAATATTCATTCAGGATATGCAACACATAGTTGTGCCTATTAGGGCACCAAATAAGCCTACTTGTTTTGTGGCATAAGAACGTTTAATTTGAGCAAAGAGCAAGTCCCCAGCAGGCACTTAAAGTAGGACAAAACACACACTACCATTTAATGGTCACACTCCGCCATCTACTGAGCCAAAGTGTAGATGATGGCCAGATTGTACTGCACATGTGCAATACCCCAGTTTATGACACGCCCCTCAGCTCGTGCAGATTCCTTTCTTCTTCCTAGGTGGACTCTAGGAGGCCTCCTGTAGTCAAAGATGATCTCTTTTGTCTTGTCCACATTGAGAGCGAGGTTGTTCTCCTGGCACCATGATTCCAGGTGTGAGAGCGATAACACCAAATGTAACACACCTGCTCCCCATGCACCCCTGAGACCTTGTGACACAAACGAGTCACATGGCAGAGAGGAGGGAAAATGGCTAATTGGGCCCAATTTGGACATTTTCACTCAGGGGGTTTTGGCCAACTCACTTTTTTTGTTGCCAGGTGTTTATACATTTATGGCTGTGTTTTGAGTTATTTTGAGGGGACAATAACATTTACACTGTTATCCAAGTTGTACACAAACTACTTTAGGCAGGAACACTCACGTCAATAATTTATCAACTTATTGCATAAATAGAACAGATAATCCTAGCAACAATATTTAACCATTTATTGCATAAATGGCATACAGTTAATCTGGGCGTTTGAAGGGCTCCGCGTTCGGAGATGCTCCCTGAATTTTGTGCAGGCTTTTCTGAGCATGCTAAGCAAAATCAGGGAACACATAACAATACCCCCCATGGGGAGACAATTAGCAGAACAGAAGCAATACATGACATGACATGACATGACATGACATTAAAGACAAGTAACAGAATGAGCTTCCCAATACATGACATTAAATTAACAGGCAGACAACTAAATCAGACAATCACAAGAATGAGTTTAACCAAGTGATGATGCAAGGTGGAGGCTGGGGTGGAGGAGGGCAGCAGCTAGCAGCGAATGGATCTGAGCTTCAGAAGCCAAGCATAGGTAGAGAAAGCGGGCCGTATTTAAAGGGGCCCCCTTTACCGAGTGAGCGCTTTGGTTGGACTATGACAATGTGACATAATGACCAGCTGATATGAGAGAGAACTAGAAGCAGTGCTCTTCCGAGCACAGGTCTCCACCAGGTGTGGTATGTTGGTTGTGGGTGTGCATTGGGTGGTATTGAATTAGGTGGTTATGAATGAGCGGGGTCAAACGCGCAGATGTGACTTATAAGGATTGGAATGTGACCTGAGGGCAGCATTCAATAGGGTCTGTAGGCTCTCATAAATTACACAATCGGGCAGTAGCCAGCCGCCTATCATAATACAAGTCGTGTATTTATTTTCCTGGCTGATAGGCCTAAACCTACATTATAAGCATAATTAACAAAAACGTTTTAACATTTATATAAAAGACAATAGGCTACGTTGTGGTTTTATGTCCTCACTTATTTGAATAGCTCTGGATTAAGAGCACCTGCTAAATGCCTATATTGTACACAGTAAACAGTGGTGTTTGTATAATATTTTTACATTGTAAAGTGCATGTGCCTATGCCTATTTTATACTACAATGAACCCTGATCTACAAACTAACAATGCTTTGCATTAAGACGAGTTGTTAGTTTGTAGATCTGCTCTGGGCATATCCACACAGAGGACAAGCTGAGGTGGTGACGTCACCAAGTACGCTGCAGTAAGTACTGTTCCAATCCCAGAATCAGCGACGTGCGTCCTCCCGTCCTCGGAAGTTCTTACTCCCAAGGCGAACTTGCAAGTCTGAACTACCAAGGACCCAAGGACCCAGTTACCAAGCATCCACATCGAGAAACAGCCTAATGTAAACACAAAATAGTGAACAAATTGAAGCAGAGCTACACTCAGTGTTCATGACCATTTGTGTACAGGGACATTCATGTATGTCACAAAGTGGTTGTTCTCATGCATTTTCTTTCTGGTTGAATTAAAGGAGTAGTTCGCCCCCAAAATGCCTTTGTTTCTATCGATTACTCACCCCATAGAGACTTGAATTCAATAAAATAAAAATGTTTTTGTCGCATTCTTAAGACAATATTCATATTCATATTCATTTTGGGGCTGAACTACTCCTTAAGCTAGATAACTACTCCTTAAGCACACACTCCTTAAGCACACACACACACACACACACACACACAAACACATTGGAAAATGTTCATTCTACTTTTCAGACAGTAATATAGAATGCCCTAAAATCATCCATTAAATTAAATAACTGGCCCAAGGCTGTTAAAAAAACAACTACAACATTCAAAACAGTTTTGAATCTTTCCCCACCACACGAAAACACATGAAGAAATGTATTGGCATTGATTGAATGTTAAATTTGCCTGGCTAATAAACCACACCGAACACAACAACACCCCCTGGCGGTAGTGGTGTGTGATAGAGGCTGGCGTTAAATGGCTTCAAAACTTGATAAATTCTGACCTCTAGTGGTTGGTTTTAGATTTGCCTTACTGGGATAACAATTCAGTCATTTGCAAATCTGCCCTGTTACTATGGTGGTACATTTGACCCTGGGCAGATTGTTTTTATAGTGGCAGTGAATGGGGGCGGGGGAGAGGGTATTTTCATTGCCTCATTATTGGAGCTGTGTGGAACAGAGCTCCGCTATAGGCAGCAATGTGTGTCCTCACCGTCAAGTGAGAACTGTCCTCACCGTCAAGTGTCGGTCCGTTGAGTTTGAACAGGACCTTTTGTGACCACACGAGGGCCACACGAGGGCGCTGTTGTTCAGGCCAGGCCACACACACACACACACACACACGCACACACACACACACACACACACACACACACACACACACACACACACACACACACACACACACACACACACACACACACACACAGCTCCACTTCGAACAGAGGTTCGATTTTGCAATTTAAAGTAACAAAGGAAAAACATCTAGGTGATATTAATAAAAAGGGAAGACAAAGGTACAGTAGTTACATTGCAAAACAGGGGGTTTCCCCGAAAATATATGTTTTAATTTGTTTAATCCCAGTGGGACAGAATCACCATTGCAGATTCTTTTATAGTGGAAGTGGATGGGATTTTTTTTTTCATAGCCTCATTACAGCTATATAAAGTACCAAAAAAACCACATCTACGTGATATTAATAAAAAGGGAAGAAAAAGGTACAGTAATTACATAGCAAAACAGTAGTTTTCCCCTGAAAATATATGTTTTATTTAATTAGTTTAATCCTCTGGATCAGAGAGAGAATAGAAATAGAAAGAGAAAGCGCAGTGCATCTTGGGTAGGAAGATGACAGCCAGATTATAGTTCTCCTCACATAATAGGCTGGCTTTTCGTAATTCGTAAAATATATGTACCCAATCGTAACTCTTAGTTACATTGATAAGGTCCATGTGAACTAGTTTGTTGAAGCTTATTCATTATGATGAGCGAGATCGCTATCACCTCCCGCAGCCGTACTGCACGAACGTTGTGCTCCGCAGAGCGGACCGTTGTTGAAAGCCTAAAGCAACATTCTCCACTGCACAAACTCCACCCCCGATAGCAAAAAGTGAATGGTTTTTTCTGGTTGGCCAGTCAGGGAGTCTCAGGGACCAATCAGAAGGCTGACAAACGGTAAATTAACATCAAGTGTGACTATACGTTTTTTCAAACACCTGATTTTAATCATTTATATTTGCTATATTTGCTTAATATGTATGAACATTGGCAATAACTCAGGCAAATAAACTGTGTCTAGGTAAATGTTCTCTATTGAGTGAAAGTGATTAAAGCATGTGATTATCTGGGGATCAGTGTTGATTTCGTCGAAACTATGACGAAAAATGATAGTTTTTTTCATTGACAAAAACTAAATAAAAACTAAATAAAAACTAACCTGTGATGACTAATACTAAAACTAAATATATTGACAATTTCGTCAACAAAATAAAAACTAGACTAAAACATTAGGGAGGGACTAGTGGAGAAGAGAGTAATTTTATGTTTGGTTGCTCTCAGGTGTTGCATGCTGAAAATAGCAGATCTACAAGCTCACAAAATAGATTTCAGTTGACTAAATCAACTGTAGATTAAGTCGCCAAAAATCTTATGATATTTAGTCAACTAAAATCAGACTAAAACTTAAACTTTCCAGGTGACTATGACTATGACTAAAACTAAATTACTTTTTATTCAAAAGACTATGACTAAAACTAAATCAAAAATTGCTGTAAAAAACAACACTGCTGGGGATGAGAGTCTAATAGATATAGAATAGATTTAAACTATTTCTACTATTTCTAAGTAAACTATATGAAACTATCAGGTCATTAAAGCTAGCCTTACACCTAACAACTTTGGTAAGATTGTGGACAGATTTGGGAAAGATTTCTTAAAGACTACCCCTCACACTATAAGATTTGAAAAAGACTCCTCAAAGACTGTAGGATGATTTTTCAAAGATTTCAGTTGTTAGATGTGTATGCCTCTAAAGATTTTGTAAAGACTGGTTCAAGATTCCCTTGTATTTGCTGAAATATGCCTATTATATAGCCTTGTGTTCCTAAATACATTATAATATTATTATAAAGCATTAGGCTAACCATAAATGAAAATAGCCGATCTACAAGCTCAGTCACAGCGCGTCGCATCACAGTATTGCAGTATTGATACTTTTACTTGATTACTTTTTCCACATGTGCACACACGCACGCACACACGCACACACACACACCGAGCTCCGCCTCCCTCCCTCAGCCCCAGCTCAGCTCTGTGTCTCTCCTCTCTAGTTTTCTCGTCTCAGCCGGAGCAGATCGATCCCATATGATCATCAACTATTATCAACGACGTTGAATGTTTGGAATAATGGAAACGCGGAGAAATAACTAATAAAGGGCTGTTGTAGTAGCCGCACCAACGACCAGGCTGGCAGCTCAGGCAGCGTCTTTTGGGGAATGAATGGCTTGGCTTTTGGCTTGTTCTGTTTTGGTTGTAGGCAATAGGCTACGTCATTGTATTCATTCACTCAGCCCCGATTTGTGAAAATATTAAACCAGTTTGATATTCTCGTAACATAATCTGGGTCTCAAATCGGGGTAAAAATCGAGTCGGACCACTACCTCACATTTAACGATTGAGTAACGACTGAGTCACGGGAGCGCGCCGCAAATAGCCCCGATTTTATTAAGATTGAGAAATCTTTTCAAAGTCGTTAGATGTAAGAGGGCCTTTACAGTCCATATACTCAAAGGAGGGTTGTTTTGTATCTTTGTTTTTATTTTTCGTACAATCAAAATCATCCTGGACGTGGCACATAAAAAAAAGCCTTTTCTAGTTACATGTTTGAACAAATTCATTACACACCATCACTTTAATTTTCTTAAAGGTGATACACCATGACATTTCACTTTTCCTATTTTAAAACCTTTTTTTGGGGTCCCACTAGCACCTTCTATCCTCACAAAGTTCCATTTCTGACCGTTGTGTCTTTCTCTGGTTTTGAGAAGGCGAAGGTTAAACGTATCCCACGGGTTCTCAAAACAGGCCATACAGATTTGCTGCCGATTGTGACGTCATCTGCCGATTGTGACGTCATCATAAAAAAAAATAAAAAAAATGTTTAAAAAAAAAAAAGAAATTCAAAATTTCAAAACGATTTTTTTTTTCTGCAGCTGAAATGCTCTGAGAGCCATTCAAAAATGAGAGAGGCTCTCTATTCAGGAGTGGTAATTTAGCCTCAAACCTTTTGAAAAAACGTTTTTGGGACAATATGACATAATTACTTTTTAAATGCATGGTGTATCACCTTTAAAAAAAAACTTTCCCTTATAAAAAATACAACCTGAGAAGTGTAATGCATCAGATAATGCAGTCAGTTAAACCTTTAAATGTCCTGCACATAAAAGTGCAGTAAAAAAGAAAAAGAAAAAGTTACATGCTAAATATCGATAGCAAACCTTAGGAGGTGCATATGTAACAATCACAATGTCACACTGTCTGGGTTTACATCAGGGACGTGCTGGCCATTGGGAAAAGCGGGACAACTCCCGAACGGCCGGTCTATTCCCGGCCGGTCCAGGCCGGCCATTAGGAAAATAAATTTAAATAAAATGTCGGACTTTGTTCCATTTTGGGGGCGTTGTGTAGATCGGCTGTTTTCACTAGTTTAAATCATTTTTTAAATGATAAATACAAAACAAACGGTTTTGGACATACAAGGTTTCCACCCGACAACGACGAAATATAACTCATGTAATTGGCCCACTGGCTTGTCACTTGTCATGATCTGAAATGGCACATCTTTGAGTAGCAGCAGCGCTATAAAGAGAGATCTCTCTATAGCGCGCAATGAGGGCCTCTCCAACTCTTCTTCCCGGGCTGAATCAGGGGCCCAGCACGTCCCTGGTTTACATATAGAATATCTCATTCATTGTACATTATCCCAATTATTCCATATAGGCCTACTTGCATCTCAATGTATACATTATTTTACTACAAGGGTCTTCAACGTTTTCAGGCCAAGGACCCCTTAGTTGAGAGAGAGATGAAGCAGGGACCCCCACAACCTGTTCATAGATTCCATATAGTTTAATTGTTTGACAGCACAATCATCAGTGTATTTTGGATTCATGTCAATTTGTGTTTTCAGATATTTAACCACTTGAACCGTCAATAATAAAAATAATAAACTTGACCTTTCACTGAATTTAGTCTGATCTACACCAAAGCTCTTTGCCGAAAATAGCCGATCTACAAGCTCACAATGTGAGCTTGTAGATCGGCTATTTTTGGCTAAAGTTCTCAGAATATGGACGCTAGGGTTCAAGTGGTTAATATAAAAAGGAGGAGAAAAAAAACTGTCTATCACTCAAAGATTTGGAGGACCCCCTGTAGTATCTCTGAGGACCCCGGCCCTAGGGGTCCCGGACCCCCTGTTGAAGACCCCTGTTTTACTAGCTTAAAAGCTTCTGCTTACCACAGAAACATAAACTGGGAATACTGGTCTGAATCAGCTGGAATGTACAAATATGGTGCATGTGCGAGTGTGCGTGCATGTGTGTGTGTGTGTGTGTGTGTGTGTGTGTGTGTGTGTGTGTGTGTGTGTGTGTGTGTGTGTGTGTGTGTGTGTGTGTGTGTGTATGTGTGTGTGTGAATATCTCGTATGGAATAGGCTATAAGAGATACATTAGACCAGGGGATAATACTGATATTTTCACAAATTGGTACCACCCAAGGTGACCGTACGTTTTTTACATGTTTATCTTCCTACATGTCTCTAGTTTATATTTTGGTATGATATTGATAACCCTTTCTGAGAAGTAGCTTAATTGATGTTATCACCCGCTAGAGTCGGTGTCCCATTAACTTTACATTACAGGGAAAGAAAAGGTAAAAAATAATCAGCTTTATGTAGCATATGAGGGGTCAAACTAGGGTTTTTAATGATTCTGAATCCATTGCAAGCATCTGTTTTGCATAAAAACAAGATGGGAGGAGTCAAGTTTACTAGGCTACCCTCAAATGTGTGAAAAGTGATGACTGATCACTTTTCATCCCTTTTTCAAACCACTAAACCGTCGTTTTTAGTGCAAGGAATGTTTTTCACCGACTCTAGCGGGTGATAACATCAATTAAGCTACTTCTCAGAAAGGGTTATCATACCAAAATATAAACTAGAGACATGTAGGAAGAAGAAAATCCAAAAAGTTTACGGTCACCTTGGGTGGTACCAAAATGTGTATTATCCCCTGTACTACATGACATATCCCTGTATTCATTGGCAGGGTCTTTCCTGCAGTAATTCCTCCATAAGATCATGTTGATGCTCGTGTAGGCCTTTGAACAGGGCTTCTGCTAACGCCTTGCTGCTCACACTGTTCAGGATCTTCCTCATGCGGTCTTCGTCTGTGGTCTCAGCACAGACTTTGGCAGCCAAACCAGCAGGGAACCCCGAAGTTATCAGGTCGTCAAGGATGGCATCCACGTTCTTGACATCTCTGACCAAAGCCCCCCGATGCTTGGTGAAGAAAGCCCTTTTGTCTTTACACAAAACAAAGGATAACATTTACTGCAATAAATAAGATGTCTCAACCTGGTAAGCTGAAAGAAAAAACGTGATATGGATGAAGAAAATGGGTCTGTACCTTTAACAGAAAGGCTGATGTCCGTGTTGTTTGGTTTGGGTGATCCTGTGGATGAGAGAAGTGAAAGCCTTCAGTGCAGGGTGTAGACATTCAGTAACTAATATATTAAAATACATCTAATTCCATGAAATATTTTCAGACATCAAAGTAGTAGATAGATCTCTTTAATCGTAGATCGCACAATCAAAAAAAGGGCAGATGCTTCATTGCAACAAATCATGAACGCTGTGTCTGATCTGCCCCAAAAAGAAAAGAGGTGATTAGTGAAAGCCTTCATTGCAGTGTGTGTCTGTGTGTGTGTATGTATGTATATGTCACAGTCTGTTTGAGGTTCAGTAAGATTGAGACTAGGAGCGCTCGTTTTTGGTCACAAGGTGGAGCAAGCGGTGCCTCCTTCGGGGAACTATACTGAGGTTAGGGTTAGGATTAGGGTTAGGTTTAGGCATAGTTTTACTGAGGTTAGGGTTAGGATTAGGGTTAGGTTTAGGCATAGTTTTACTGAGGTTAGGGTTAGGATTAGGGTTAGGTTTAGGCATAGTAGCATTCACCAGGTTAGCATTCACCAGCGTGGGACTAATGGGAACAATGGAGGAACAATGAGACGTCAGACCAATGCAGTCAAATGTTCTACCACTGAGCAGCTCCACAATGACATTGGCTTCTTCCAGGGACATAAGGTGAAGTAAAACAAGCGCTCCGTTCCCAATCTTACTGGTACCTCAAACAAACTGTAACATATACACACACACACACACACACACACACACACACACACACACACACACACACACACACACACACACACACACACATATATATATACATATACACACACACTTCCAGTGGGCAGCTAAACTCTAAAAATGTGTTTCTAAAGTTAAAAAATCTAAAGAAAAAAAGAAGAAAAATGTCTCCACCCCTATGTGCCCACTTGTCCAGGTGCCCACATGTCCCTAGTGCCCAGATGGTTTTGGTGGCCATGTTGTCCAAGTGCCCACATGTCCCTAGTGCCCAGATGGTTTGGTGGCCACTTGTCCAGGTGCCCACCTCTCCAAGTGCCCACATGTCCCTATAGTGCCCAGTTGTCCAGGTGCCCACCTCTCCAAGTGCCCACATGTCCCTAGTGCCCATTTGTCCAGGTGCCCACCTCTCCAAGTGCCCACATGTCCCTAGTGCCCAGTTGTCCAGGTTCCCATATGACCCTAGTGCCCACATGTCCCTAGTGCACAGTTGTCACATCCTACGTGGGGTACGGATTTCAATTAGGTAGTGAAGATAGCCTAACAGACCAAAATGTTGTGTATTTTTTCTCCTTTTTTATTTTTACATGTCTGCATTTGAATACAGTGTGCAGGAGTTTTTTCTAGTAATCAACATATATAGGCCTACTGTACCATTTTCACAATCATCAGCGGGATTCGGCACTTCACAGTCTCGTAAAGGTACTGTAAATAAAAGAAAAGTTAAAGACCTCTGTCATATTGTTGTTGTTGTTTTATTATTATTATTATTATTATTACCCTTATAGGAATAGGTGTGCACTTGCAGCAGTTTCTATGGCCGGTTATTATTATTATTTTAAGTGGAGTTACTCAGTGATTGCAATTGAAATGTAATTCCCCTAATGTAGTAATACCCACCTCTGGATGCTCTGTATCGACACCGCAGGATGGTCAGAATCCCAACAAGTACTACAACAAGTGCTACAATCGGCCACACTATGATATGCGGAGAAGTCGGTTTCACATTAGGCCCAGGCTCTGCTAGAAATGAGACATAAAGCACTGCAGGTGAACGTGACTGAACTTCCTTCAACAGTTTACAGTTTACAGTTTAGGCATTTAGCAGATGCTTTTTATCCAAAGCGATTTACAATAAGCAGATAATACATCACTATAATAAACAAGATACCATGTCAGAACATCAACAACAATATAGCAAATGCATATGAATATCAATCAATCTATCTATCTATCTATATATATATATATATATATATATATATATATATATATATATATATATATAATCAGTAAAGAAAAGGATTCTAAAAACCTACAAAAATGCTAACTAGCTTCATGTATGGTCCTTGAGTGTTTCAGTAGTGCTATGGGTTTAGGTGGAGTCTGAAAAGGTGAGTATTCAGTCCACGGCGAAAGCTAGCGAGTGAGTCCGTTGTTCTAAGTGCGACAGGGAGTTTATTCCACAGCTTGGGGGCCAGGAGGGCAAACTGTCTCGGACGAGTGGAGCTGTAAGGGTTAAATGTATAAAATGTAAAAACACCTTGGAGCTACTATGGTCTTCATAATATGCAGTGTAGGATATACTGTAGCCCACACATGGGCAACATACGCCCAGGGGCCGGACCGGAGCTAAATTAAATTGGACCCAGAGCCGAATTAAATTGGCCCGACGCTAAAATGGGCCCGGCCCGGGGAAAAACAGAACCGATCTGGCAGGGTCTTTGTCCGATGCTATATTATGCTTATTTTTCAATATTACTTTGAGACTAGCAGACGCTTGATAGAGCGCAGTAGCGCAGTGAGCGGCGCTGAGCACACCTCGCCCGCCTCTCAGAATAGGTGAGCCATCAGCGGAGAGTTGCGACGCGTGCACTGAAAGAAATGATCCTGATGTCCAGTAGATGTAACATAATTAAATCTTTTAAAAGTTACAATAACAAATGAAGTTTGTTCGTTTACATAAATATGTCCCGTATTATGTGAAATATCACTTGTTGAAAATACAAGAAAAAGTGCATTTATTCCTCAAATAGCTTTATTTACTTTAAACCAACCAATCTTGTTCAGTACACAAATTCAACTAATACAATCACGTAATATTTACAGCCAAACTCAACAATCAAAACGTACTAATTTCTACAGCCAAGGAACATCTGTAGAATTTATGTGATCTGCAACTATAGCAAGAAGTACACGCCCCTTTCAAAAAGTTTGAACTGAGAAGAAAGGAGAAGCAAGTCGTCGGCGTCGCCATGACAGAGCCTCGGATAAAGCTGCGTTTTATAACTTCAAGGTAAGAATTAAATTAGCTTACAAGCTTTGCATTTGATTGAGGTTCAGTTCCGCAAGTGTTTATAGGATTGTTTTTTCTTAAAACAGCGGTGGCATGTTCTGGCAGTAGCTTGTATAGTCGAGTCAAATATTTTCACGGGCCGCGGCTGGAGGAGCCGGCGGTTCGGAACCGGGCAGGCGGTCGGTCGCGTGGTGGTCTCGTGGCGGCGGTCGGTGCCTCTCGGGGCACCGCCGCCACCGCGAGCTGCCGCCGCGGCCGGCACAACCTGCCCGGGGAAGGCCGTCGGTCGGCGGGCCCTATTCGCGGATCTCCTCAGCTGTATACGGTACTCGCCGCGGACCCGCTCCCCTCGGGGGGCGGCCGGCCGCCCCGGCGAGCTGCCTCGGCTGGTGCCTAGCAGCTGACTTAGAACTGGTGGGAATCCAGGGGAATGTGACTGTTTAATTAAAACAGAGCATCGCGAGTGTCGACAAAATGCCATTGTTTTGCTGTGGGTATAACGTTGAATTGTTTTTGACGAGGGAAGTTAATTAGTTTGTAGTTTTTGCGCCTAAATCCCATGCATTGTGTTATGTAAGTGTGACAATAATGTCACGCAGCGTGGGTGTGTTTTTCGTGTCTTAAAAACGATTTCTTCGTGGAATGTAATGGTCTGTGAGTTTAACCAAAGATTTGGGACGTGTATGATATCTAGATAAACTGTTGTGTGTGGCAAGGACTGGACAGTCAGAACATGCACCGCTAACTTCAGTCTCTCAGACCTGTAACAATATACTTCCTTGTCTAGCCTGTGCTCTGCACATAATGTCAGCATCCCATAATAATCACACAACCACTGTACAGAAACACACAGTAAACCCCATGGATTATAGTGTGACCCAAGTTATTAGAACAATACACCCCAGAATTTTAGTTAGATTTACCTCTGTGTGGGAGGCATGCATATTTGTAGGCAATGGGCTTCAAATGTACTAATTCATGGGTTGCATTTGTAGTCCTACACAGGCCATGTTGAGGACCAACACAGGTATAGATATTGGCATAGATTTTAGAACACGAGTTCTATGCTATTCAGACAAATTGAAACACCTGTGTTGCTCAACATGGGTCTCTATTGTGTATCATTATTTTATGCTTTAACTATTGTAAAATAGCAGATATACAAGCTCACAGCGCGGCACCGAGTGCCACACTGCGAGCTTGTAGATCTGCTATTTTTGAAAAATTGTAAAAATTAGAATTTTGACACGATTCCATGTGTCTTTTGAATCTTTCTAAGGTTTTTTTGAAAAACCTATGTTTCTATGTCAGCAATCTGGCCAGCCATCGTCAAAGAAAAGGTCCTTTTAACATAAATGGAGCTCAGTTAGTCTGTTCTTGAGAGATGTTGGTGGTGCTCAAACCTTTTCATTTGAAGCCCGCCTAGTTTAGTGCACCCTTTTCTCACCCTTGTGCTCAACTCTTTGCGCAGAATGGCCAGTCATGAGGTTTAATGAAGTATGTATGATTTTACTCTATTCACCCAGATTGCTGACGCCCACCCAATCGGTCCCCGCGGTCCCCGCAGAGAAAGGACACGCCACCCAAGCCAGTCGGTCTCCGTGGTCCCGTGTGACAGGTACAGAGGCCTAGCACACACTAACACAACCGTTTGACTTTAATGTAGGGCTGTCACGAAATTACATCTGTTTGGCTTTTAGGCTTTGAAGTTGCATATAACCAAAGGGACCTTTTAGGGTTCATTTGGTTCCATTTGAACACTGTCAGAGTTACAGACTTGTATGGAACAATTTAGACCCCCTAAAGGAACCCACAAAGTCCTCAGTGGGAATCCTCTTTGAGAACCATTACTGTGTTCAAAACTCTTTGCCCAAATGTCATGTTGTTTAACGAAGTATGTATGATTTTACTCTATTCACACAGATTGCTGATGCCACCACCCTCCCTGTGGTCCCCAGAGACAGGACACCACCCCACCCAGTCAGTCTCCCAGAGACAGGTAGAAGCCTAGCGTACACCAACACAACCATTAAAGTAACGTAAAGCCAAAGTAAAGGCCTGTCAGTCAGAAATCCAATATTATACATCTATCCAATATATCCCATTTTTACATTTATTTTTTCCCCTTACTTATGAGGTCTGACTGACCAGCACACGACATCCTGACCATAAACTGGGCGTCATGCGAGCTTGTAGATCTGCTATTTTTCAATAGTTAAAGCATTAAATAATTCTAAGCCTAAATGGGTTAAAGGAGTAGTTCACTCCCAAAATGACTTTTTTTCCTTTGATTTCTGAGCCCTATGGTTAGGCTGAAGTGTCGCATGTAGCTCTTATTGGCTAACCATGATAGATCCAGACACCAGGCACAAGCCAACGCTCGCTCACCTCCCAGGCCTGGCTCTTGTCACTTTTTATTATTTAAAGACATTTGAAATAAGTGAAAATAGTCGCTCTACAATCTCACAACACGTCTCAAGATACATTGGGGCAACTTAACTCAAAACCAAAACCTCTAAACCTCTACCAAGTTTAAGTGTGCTTTAAATGCCATTACAGTGATAACTGATGACAAGTGCTCCTTTATATTAGCACATTCTCACTGTTGTCTCTATTTCACAGGTATTTGATGACAACGATGCTGTCGAGGTCCAGGAGGCCATCGCTAAAATGGTTCTGAAAATCTTGTCAGCTGGGGCACCGATGGTCGAGACAAAGCCTTGGGCGGGTATCGGCATCGAAGGAACAGAGGTCCTCTTCGTCCCTGATGTGGCAAGCCCTGAGGGCTAGCCTCTTCTTTTAATACTTCACTTCATGTGTCACAAGATTGTGCTTCTTCAATGTTATCTGTAATATTTGACTGATACTTGTGTACAATTACAGCACGGAAGTCAATTGAAGAATGTGCTGTGTGATTTCTAGACCTATGTGATGCAAAGGTTCCTTTAACATTTGTCTCATAATGACAGTCTTTGAAGACACAGCGCACAGTTTCCTTTTTTTTCAAGATGAACTCCAAGATGTTGGAAATAATCCTTCTCGTTGGAAAGAGTAGAACTGCAATATTCACACTTGAAACAAATGCCTTTGGTAGTTGACTTGTTGAATGTTTCCTTGACAAGTGTGACTTGAGGGCACCACAGGTTTTGATGGAGCAGGGGCAATCACATTGTAAACAGTTGTTACATTGAAGCGAAAATAGATGTTGAAATGTTGGATCTAGCCTCCATGAAAAAATTAGGCCCTACTGACCTTTAGAACACTTAAATATATTTGGAACCAGCCCTGAGGGCTGGCCTAGTCCTTTAATTTGGGACTTAAATCATACACCTTGGAGTCTTCTTTGTATCCAGCTCCAGAAATATCTTCTGGAAGACCTCGAATGTGAACTTCAACGGCTTCTGGTAACTGAGTTCCAACGAGTAGGCCCATCAGGCATGTGCACACCGTAGTTCCAACATTTCAACATCTATTTTCACTTAAATGTACTATTTTTAGTTGTGTAATATGAAATGTACAATTTTTTGTTGTGTAATATGAAATGAAGCGCTGCACTGTACTGTAGCTGTCCTGAAGATTCAATGAGGAATAAATGTTATTAAACCTGACTCATGCTGGTGGTGTTCATAGGACAATATAAGCATTTACAGTATTTTCAGAAATGGCATAGTTACAATTTAAAAAATAAGTTATTCTTTAAAATGTATATTATTATTTATTAAATTAATGAATTGTATTATACTTGTAGATTTTACTGGACAAGAGTAGAGTTTATGAATGCAGACAATACTTAAAATTCCTTGTATATTTTACTGTGACAAACATTGTAGAATTTACTGTATAATTCTAATAGATTTTACTGCCTTAGATCTACTGCCGTAGATTTTACGGGAGAAGATAAGTTGACTACTTAAACAAATTAAGTATTTGATACAAGACATGTTCTAGTATAATTTACATAATTCCGTGATGCAATTGGTTGCATAGATTTTTTTTTGTAAATGGGAAGAGAAATTTTTCTCAGTGTGCCGTGCGTGCATTATGCAGAAAATCTTGAACTCAGTCCCGACTCCCAAGCTGAACAATGACAATCACAGTGATATCCACAACAAACGCCAACCTGTCCAGGCAGTGAGTATGTTACTGTCCAGTTAGTGTCCACGCAGCTCGCATCACAAAACCTTCCTCCTCCTCGCTCTAGGCTGCCCGTCAGAATAATCACAGACAGGGACGTGCAGAGAATGTTAGAGAGGCAGGGGCAGACATTTCTAATGAATGCAGCCTTCAATTATGATATGGAAAGGGCCCAGGGACATTTGAATTTATTTTACCAATGTAAAAAAAATGCATTCATGGTCTGAAGAGGGCACTTTTTACAGACGGATAAAAGGGCAGGGGCTCAAGCCCACTTTGATGTCTATGTGTGCACGTGGCTGATCACAGAGACGAGACTCAGCTGGCTTGCGCGTCGGTGCGTTTGTGTTGCAGATAGACAGATTTATGTCGCCTGTCCCTGCAGATGATGTCCAGAAACATGTTCCATATAGGCTAAATGACGTTCCAACCTGCATCTTCCAGCCAGGTGGCCTTTGTTTGTGTTTCACCTCGCAAAAAAAAGCCCTCCATGATTTTCACTTCAGCAGCAGCGCAACGCTTGAGATTGGATGCGCTGAACGGGACTCACTCAATAAGCCAGAACAGACGATAATATGGATTTGGGAGCGTAACAATGCATGTCTCATTAAAAACAATATATATTTTAAAGTTGAAGGATATATGTTTAAATCTCGGGTCCTCTTGGATCCTTGTAGGTAAATGCATTTTGGACAGCCCCGAACGGACCCGAGGCAATTAGACCCTACCCTACCCTAACCCGAGGGACAAGTGAATATTTTAGACCCGAAACGGCTCGGGTCTCGGGTTATCGAGTCCTGGAAGACCCGTGCTATGCTCTAATTCCTAGTTCCTTGAAGAAGGCACCGCCTGCTCCACCTTGTGCCAAAAAACGAGCGCTCCTGTTCTCAATCTAACTGAATCTCAAACAAACTGTGACTTATATAGCGGTATATATATATATATATATATATATATATATATATTATATATAAACTGAGCGCAATACTTGCACCTCGCTTTGCTCACTGGCACAAGTAACTAGAACTGCACTCTGTCTGTCGAGGCGCCAATTTGCGCCTTGTGCACAAGCAGGCCATGTACACAGTATTTAATTGTGTGCCAGCAGAGCGCGCTCACCACTGGCATCACCACTGGCCATGTCAGTGACATCACCACTGGCCATGTCAGTGACATCACCACTGGCCATGTCAGTGACATCACCACTGGCATCACCACTGACCATGTCAGTGACATCACCACTGGCCATGTCAGTGACGTCACCACTGGCCATGTCAGTGACGTCACCACTGGCCATGTCAGTGACGTCACCACTGGCATCACCACTGGCCATGTCAGTGACGTCACCACTGGCATCACCACTGGCCATGTCAGTGACATCACCACTGGCCATGTCAGTGACATCACCACTGGCCATGTCAGTGACATCACCACTGGCCATGTCAGTGACGTCACCACTGGCCATGTCAGTGACGTCACCACTGGCATCACCACTGGCCATGTCAGTGACGTCACCACTGGCATCACCACTGGCCATGTCAGTGACATCACCACTGGCCATGTCAGTGACATCACCACTGGCCATGTCAGTGACATCACCACTGGCATCACCACTGGCCATGTCAGTGACGTCACCACTGGCATCACCACTGGCCATGTCAGTGACATCACCACTGGCCATGTCAGTGACATCACCACTGGCATCACCACTGGCCATGTCAGTGACGTCACCACTGGCATCACCACTGGCCATGTCAGTGACATCACCACTGGCCATGTCAGTGACATCACCACTGGCCATGTCAGTGACATCACCACTGGCCATGTCAGTGACGTCACCACTGGCCATGTCAGTGACATCACCACTGGCATCACCACTGGCCATGTCAGTGACATCACCACTGGCATCACCACTGGCCATGTCAGTGACGTCACCACTGGCATCACCACTGGCCATGTCAGTGACATCACCACTGGCCATGTCAGTGACGTCACCACTGGCCATGTCAGTGACATCACCACTGGCATCACCAGGAATGCTGGTCCCTCATTGGGCTACAGGCTTAAACAGACACCGACATACATACATACATGCGCCGCCGAACGCAGTACTTGCGCGCTCTGCTGGTGCAAGTAATTAAATCTGAATGACAAATGTTGAGCACATAACTCTAGAGATTAAATGTATACCGATGAGTGGGTTGTGGACACAGTCTGTTTTTGGCATGACAGAGATGATTAAACAACTCACCATCAGCAGTGTTCAAGGTGAGAGCATCACTGTATTCAGTGTAGTAAACTGGATCTCCTCTCCCTGCTCTGCACCTGTAGACTCCACCCACTGACACTCTGATTGGTCCAGCAGAGTGATCATCCTGTATGATCAGTGATTGGTTGTTGTAGTACCAGTATTTCCATCCAGATGAAACCTCCACAGAGCAGGTCAATGTAACACTGCCCCCAGCTGGTATGACTGTCTGCTCAGCTTTCAGTGTGGCCTTTGGTTTACCTGTTGTTTAGAGAGAGAGAGAGAGAGAGAGAGAGAGAGAGAGAGAGAGAGAGAGAGAGAGAGAGAGAGAGAGCTCAAAGGTAGTGTTAGTAATCAACACAAAATCTCCAGCTCTTCAATAAAGAGGGAAAAAAAACATTTTCAGTAGAGACTACCAATGTATCAGCTCAAACTGTATAGTGTTCCAGTTCCAGTTCAATTAGGCCATGTCAGTGACATCACCACTGGCCATGTCAGTGACATCACCACTGGCATCACCACTGGCCATGTCAGTGACGTCACCACTGGCATCACCACTGGCCATGTCAGTGACATCACCACTGGCATCACCAGGAATGCTGGTCCCTCATTGGGCTACAGGCTTAAACAGACACAGACATACATACATACATGCGCCGCCGAACGCAGTACTTGCGCGCTCTGCTGGTGCAAGTAATTCAATCTGAATGACAAATGTTGAGCACATAACTCTAGAGATTAAATGTATACCGATGAGTGGGTTGTGGACACAGTCTGTTTTTGGCATGACAGAGATGATTAAACAACTCACCATCAGCAGTGTTCAAGGTGAGAGCATCACTGTATTCAGTGTAGTAAACTGGATCTCCTCTCCCTGCTCTGCACCTGTAGACTCCACCCACTGACACTCTGATTGGTCCTGTGATAGATTTCTAAATAAATGTAACTACTAATTTGTTTCTAAAGTAACCAGAAGAGTCATGTCATTCACATAGTGGCGTGTCAGGATTTATATTCTAAGCTTCAGGCCAACCATGGAGTGAGGCACTCCCTCACCTGTCACCAGAATGTCGTGTCCTGTCATCTAACTGTTCCTGACTAAAGCCTTATATGGATGTCTCTGATTTACCCCTGCTATTCCTGTATTCCTGTATTCCTGTCAGTGTATATAATGGGACCATGCCTGAGAAACAGGAGGCAACACTCTGCACGGGTGTTGTCTCAGAGCTCTTACATATATTGTTAATAAATGTTGTATTTCATTGCACTCCACCCTCTTAGAATTCAATTTATTATATTATTATTAGTATAAGTATGATGCTTAAAGAATTCTATTACAGTGGCGACTCTGGTGGGACCGGCATAATCTGTCTGTCAGCTTTTCTCTTTTTCTGTACAGGACACACTGGCTATTGATTCAGAGCAGCTGACGGACAGGGATCGCCGGTCAAACTTAACCGAGGGTGAGAAGTGTCGTGATATGCAATATTTTAAAAGGCCAGACGTGGTCATGGGCATTGCATGTAGGCCTACCCAGGGACGGTCAAGACATTTGAAATGCGGCTGTCATACTTGCATGAACAAAATTTAATAGAGAGATGCCTTGCATGTATAGAAGGTATCTACCGTATCTCGGAAGAATACTGTTTGAACGTACAGTACCCGTGTAATTCGGGGTGAAAGCTACTATATAGCTTAAGAGTTCTGTTTAAGGGGAAAAAACAGTAACTCAGGGGACGAATGATTATCGATTGGGGAATCGCCTTTCGGCAATAATCATCTCGGTATAGAATATTGCATGACGAAATATTCTCTAGGACGCCGCACGTGGGCGAGTGAATCTTCGTGAATGACGAGACGGTAAAAGACGTAAATAAGATGTAACCAGACGTGTAATGGTTAACTATGAAAGCCAGACTTGGTTGTTAAATAACTATGTTTTAAGTTCAATGTGTTGTGAGCATCTTTCTGGATATGCCTACTGTATTTTGGGGTGACTTCGAACATCCATAGGCAATCCTGTGATAGCTGCTCACAAAAGGGGGATAATATAATATGAATTTAATATATTACATGGTAATGATATTATAGTAGGAATTTAATATATTACATGGTAATGATATTAATTATGCATTTATGATAATCAACTAGAAGTGGGTAGTTGAAACCAGAACCAAAATAGGAATCGGTATTATCTTTTCTTTTCTCTCGCTGGGTTAAAATGGCCTGGGAGAAGGTCTTATGTCATTAAGACATTGGGTAGACTAAATATAGGTTTTGACCTTAAATTTTTTGTGAAAGCATAAGTCTCGAGCTGCTGGGGGTGTGAATGTGAGGCCGTGAATGTAAGGAAATGCATTTTCGGCCTATATCAAATACCAGGCGGACGGGAGAGTCCGTTACCTTGTATAACTAGTCAGTCGTGGTCGAGCGATCAATATATCTGAAATAAAGAAACTGTTCCGTTGATTGGTAATAAAGAATCCACGACCACCATGGTCAGCTGGGAAAAGAAAGATTTTAGGCTATAATTTAAGCCTATAAAACTACAAATTACAGATTATTATTTGTCTAAAGTGGTAAAGCTACAACAATACCTAATTGAGGTCTATGACCTGTCAAACTCTTGTGAGTCTGTCTGACACGGCAGCTGTCTGCTTCTGTTACGTTCTATTCTCGCCGTACAACAGTTACGCGCGGTGGGGGGGGTGACAGAGCGCCTATGTGAAATGAGCAGAAATAGCGTTAGCAGAAATAAGGCTTCCGGCGCTGGTCTCTTAAGAATAAGAGTATCCCTAAAGCCGGCTATAATATACATTATGTACTGCACCTTTAGTTTGAAGGCTGGAGCCTGGCATATTTCTGCCGTCTCTCAGACCGGAAACGTTCTTTCTGCTCACTTCACTTCACGGACCCGTCGGAGCTACAAGCTGACAGCGCGGTGAAATGCGCTGCGCTGTGGGCTTGTAGGTCTGCTATTTTTAAATGAGATACAGGGTCACAGCAGGCAAGGGTTCCTTTGCTGGCTATTTTAGTAGCGTTGGCGATACGAAGAAGCGTATAGGCCTACATTGAGGAGACGATTGTTCTCGTGCGTCAGCGCTTGCATAATCATACAGCAAAAGAAACCTCGGCACAATTAAATAGACATTATTTGATTTAAATCTAAAACCCAGGGACACGTTGGGGTCAGGGAAAACCCATGAGAGTAGACCATTGTAAACTTGTGAGTCTGTTCTAGCAGAACGGTAGATCAGCTGTTTTCAAGGCATGTTGGAGAACATTGATTGGAATGGTTACAAAGGCTTAATTTTGTCTTAATATTTAAGTAGAACATAGTGAATGTATACTGTAGCTGCAGTGATTGGAAACTAGGCTATAGTTGTGACAGAGTAATCCCATTGTTTGGTAAACAGTGATGTTTAAAAGTTAAGGGATGTATTTATATTTATGTGAGGATCAGATGAGTCTGGGTTGACCTCTAGAGTTTAACTTAGAGTTAAATGCTTGTTGGTTGGTATGACTTTACCAGGGTTAAATTAAGGTTGGGTAGCAACCTATTCTTAATTGTTAGTATAATCGGTTGGCATTGCTTTGTGGAAGGAATTAAGGGCTGAATTTGTGGGTAAGAATCACACTACAGACATGTTTTGAAGTAGAGTTTAATAGTTCATTGGGAAACAGCTTAGGCTGTGATTGTCATTATGCTATTTTTGTCTACGATCTTTCGGCTTGTAGGACAGTGTAGAATAAAGGAACATTTAGGAACAGGTGCCATACTTTGACAGTAGTGACAGTTAGGGGCTGTGGGAAACGATGTCGGTATAGGGAAAAGGGACGTCTTATATTTTCCTTGTTTTTGTACACTCATTGGGAAAGATTGTATTTCAGCCAGTGAACTGAAGGAAAGCTTGTCAAAGCATGAATGCTTTAATCTACAGTTTAGCTGTTATGTTGTCAAGAAGATAAAAATGACTGTATAAACTAATGAACATTTATAATAGGCTATTGTCAGCTTGTTGTCAGGTTATTATTTTTGTAGATCAGAGAAGGATTAAGGGGTCAGGACTTATGGGCAAAATATAGACAGTCAGTACAAAATATATATAGTTGGCTAAAAGAAAACAAAATGTTCATCTGATTCAATCTTAACTCAAGCAAAGTGGTGGTGTGATCTATACTCTAGCTTATGCAAGGTGCCACATACGAGAAGTTAAATGGTTCAGTGAAATTTTTCCTAATATAGAATAGAATAGAAAAAAAAAAGAGTTGTCAATCTGTCAGTGTATTTTCGCATCTCTGCTTCAGCTTGTGTAAAGAGCAGTGCTCGGAGAGCTGGTTTATTTTGTAGTCTAAGCAGTGACATGACAATTTATTTGAGAAAGGATAAACTAACTGATTGTTTATAGGCCTAGTTCCAAGTATCACCCATGTGTTTAACACTAGAGGTAACATAAAAATGTATCTAAGGAGAATAAACTGACAGACAACGCTATAATAGGATTAAATGCATGAAGTTTATATTGTTCAATGTAAAGTGAAAATTATCCAATATATTTGGGTTTTCCCATGTGCAAATAGACAGATAAGTACAGTTAATATTGTGAAGTTAAGATATCCAATATACATTGGGTTTTCCCATATGCAAATAGACATAATATTATCTACTTTTGTGCCTGTCATTAATGGGACAGATACACAACGGCAGTGTCCGCAAAGCACAGATAAGAAACTTAAAAGGGAGAAGTAAGAATTGAATTCAAGGATTTGAGAAAACTTTACAGTGGGCCTATGCGGAAGAACCTAAAGAATAGGTGTAACAATTATCTCACAGCAACTGTTCGGGGGAACACTATCTGTTCATGGCAAAAGTATTGACAGAATTGCTTTAAGGAAGATTCTGTGTAACTGTAAAGTACTTGTAAGAATGCATGACATTTACTACTTATGCATTATCATTGAAATTATAATTAAATACCGGAATACTGATGATAATGATGATCGTAGCATTAGTGTAAAGACATTGTGTGGTTGTCTTGTTTTATCATATTGGGAGAAGCCAGGTTTTCAAACATAGACCTAGGGGAAATCCTTTACTCTGCTTACTGCGTGTCCATCAGAGGTTCACCGGTCGCTTAGGGCTATACTGGGAGAGGGCAAATGCAATCACATTGACAAGTCTGGTCATCAATATGGACTAGTTCCGCATCGGGGGAACACGTGTTGGACTGGGGACAACATGACACTGAGAATGTTACTCAAATGACATTTTGGGACTGCAAGAATTCCAATGACTACTGAAGCCAGGTGCATGGCTTTGATTCTGTGGGGGGCACACAGAACCCTGGGTGGAACCGAACATTCTTAAGGAACATGAAGGATACATCGTATGAACACTTTGGATGGATAATCACTATGTTTTTTCCTGTGTGGTGTTTGTAGTAATTCCTCTCTCAGTGTGGCGCCAACGTGACAGGGGAGCGATGGTGGGGTCGTAGTAAGGTGGTGAGTACCCATAGCTCTGGGAAGAAAGGATTGATTAAGATTAGTGGCTTCCATTTGATAAAGAATACAACTATGTAGACTAAAATATCTTATTGACGGAGGCTTGGATGTTTCCTCAGCCAATATCATACATACAGATGGATAGGATATTAACTGTATAGTCCAGTAAGAAAATATTTAAAATATGGATTTAAAATATAGGAGGACTGACTGAAAAAGTATTGATGGGAAAAGGTGTTCTTTAAATTTGAACCCTATTTAATATACTTTATGGTTAATAAGCCCATAACTATATATATTGAAATGGTTTTAAACCGTTCAAGGCATAACACAGTCTGTGAAGAAAATTGTCCCACTGGAAAAATATGATACCCAAAAAGATAAAATATTCTTTAACCCTGCACTAGCCATACGTAGTCCTTAGGGTTTATAAGGAGGGTCCCAGGGAAATAGTTAAGATTTGTCTAACCATACAAACCTAATTTTTACACTTACATAGGATGAGTGTTGCATTGCCCTAATTATTATGTACCACTGGTGGTACATGGGCAACCATTTTGGTGATACTCAACGGAGTTTCCAAAAAAGATAAATAAGGAAAAATATATAAATAGAGTGAAATATTTATATTATACTACAGGTAGTACTTCTGACCAAGTATTTTATGAAATGGTACTTGGCGTAAAAAGTTTGAGAACCACTGGTCTAAAATATGACATGGGATTAAGAAAACAACAGGGATATCTGAGTCAGATTGTTTGTTGCCAATATATTCTGAATAAGAGAGCAGGGCCTACATTTTAACTTGTGTTTAAAATAAGCCAATAACATATTCTCCTGTTCTCTTCCAACTCTAAAAAAAAAAAAAAAAAAAAAAAGAGACATTTCTAAAATAATCCAAAGACCTATACGTAAGCATAACCTAGGAGTGATGCAGGCGTGAGGAACTATAGGAGTTCAATGGACATTTGGCATCTTTCTAGTTTAACTTGGGACTAATGACTAAAATAGAAAAAAGTAATGGTGTTTTTAAGTGTATTGACATGCGTACTCGAGCAAAGTTTAAAGCTGTTTTAGTTAACCTACTAGTGTGTGGATACTGTCTAACTCTGTGGTGGCCAAAAATACAGGCAGGCAGCAAAAATAGTGTTTTATTTTTGGGTTAAATCACAACAGGTGTGGCCACTGACCGTTAAGGTCTGAGGGGGTTCAGTTCAGCAGTTCAAGCTTGTGTCACACAAGGGTAAACGAGAATAGCTGGATAGGAACAGTGTCGTCTTCAAGTAACATTAGTGGACAAGGTCGAAATAATGTCTGTAATTTAGGATTCGAGATTGAAAGGGGATTGTACAGGGAGTTGAGTTTGGAGGTACTAAATCCACTCATAGGATATCTATAGGAGTAATGTTGAAACTTGTTAAAATAGTACAGTACATTGCAAAAGCAGATAGGCAATATTGAATTGTACCAATTTCCTACATAAAATAAGGGGAGAGTCCTGTGCCTAGGAAAATAATATATGATGCTAGGGTGAAATATATGTTTATGTACATAAGGAGGGTATATGATTCTAGGAAAAAATATGTGTTTCTATAAAAAAATATATGTCTCTATACATAGGAAAGTCAGTGTGGAGTTTAGTATTTATGTTGTTAAGTCAATTGCGGGCTTAAACCAGTGAACTGGTTGTTGTCTACTTCTATTTTAGTTAATAGGGAATAAATAACGGTGGTTTCTAAGGACGGAAATAATCAGTGTTGAGGGGATAGCGTTTTGTTAGCAAATTGGACCCTCTTATTTAACTAATAAGCACTATCCATGTAGTTCCTGGGAGTTTAATGAATGGAGCCCGCGACAAATGGGTCAATGCGGTTGCATTCGGTTTCTGATACACTGCTACTACACCAGTCTGCGTCACAGTTGACGTGGCAGTCAGCTGATCATTGCCTGCTCAGTTATCTATTCCTCCTTCCTTCTGCCTGCGGTAGCCTCATGGGGGGGGGGGGGGTGTTTATATGTATTTGTATCTCCCTGCTCCAACAGGTTGTTGCTGTTGTGAGCTTTACTATAGGTCATGCTCAGTTAGAAAGACCTTATGTTGAGGACTGGGAACTGAATATATGTTGCCAGTGCTTATCAAAAAAGGGGGGAGGGTAATATGGATTTTGGGTAATATGGATTTTAAAAGAAGTATAAGATTTAAAAGAAGTATAAGAAGAATTCGTATAAGAAGAATTCGTTTTTTAGGATTGGGTAATATGGATTTTAAAAGAAGTATAAGATTTAAAAGAAGTATAAGAAGAATTCGTATAAGAAGAATTCGTTTTTTAGGATTATTAGGCTAGGCTATTAGTAGTTCAGAATTGTTGTCTCTAGTAGTTTTCTCTAGTAGATATATTTATAAGATTGGCTAGTACAATTTCAGGTTCAGTTTCTAGAGGAACCCCTGCTGGGTTTATAGTGCCAGAGGAACATGACCAGTTGACATGCATTGGAAATACAGTATGGAAAACTACAAGCCTGAACCACCAAAGAGTGTAAGTCTAATATGATTGTTTGATACCCGGGTATATAATAATATGTATGGGAATGAATGGGACAGTGTTTTTTGAGAATCACTGGTCTGTTGGGAAATAATGGTGAATGCACTATAGGGACCTATATTTAAACATGTGATGGTTGTCACCTTTGAAGGTGAAAGAAAAGTCATGGCTAACTATACTTTTGATTTCTCTATAGGGATCCTGAGTTTCATCGCATTTTGGACGGAAATGAAATATATTATTGGATTTGTCTAACGAAAGATTTTCTCCCACGAATCATTTAGTGAATGTTTTAACAGATTTATTCTTTCTTCCCAACATACTGTATGTGTGGTTAACACAAACTAACTAACTAACTAAACCCATAACAACATGTCTATGCTATGGAATGTCGTTGGGAAGATGAAATGTAATTACAGGAGATGTCAAAATGTTTCCAAAAACATTGAGTCAATATGGTAAAGGAACACTCCTAACAATGGAAAAAATGGAAGGAAAGATATGTCAAATATATCTAAACCCTATGGTAAGAAAATACTTCCACACATTAAGGTATGTAAAAATATAAGATATCATTCATTATTGAACTATTTATGACCATTTTGTACTACAAATTGATAAATGCTCCCCATTGCCATGTTGGAAAATACAGAATGTTGATGGCTGTATAGATTAAAAAAATTATTCTAGTATAGGACGTCATAACCCTTGGTGCTGAGCTTTCTATTTCCAGTTTGTGAAATCCAATAAATTAAACCATACATGAAAGATGAGACGGAGCCATAAAAATGAGATGTATGGAAACCAAAAAGATGTCTGGGAAATCACCATGGAATTGCCGCCTTGCATCCCAACCAGATGAGATGATGGAACTGTGCAAGGGACATACCCTAACTGCCTTGCATCCCATCCACTATGAAGGACGCTGTCAAACAAACTGCTATGAGGAAGGGACTCAGTCATTCAAGTGGAGAAGAGTGCAGGAGAAACACATACACAAACAAAATGCTGGCTTTACGAAGTGATCGCTCAAAAGACTGAGGGTCGTAGGATGGAATTTTACCAAGAAAGTGGTTTTCGCCCCTACCAGATGAAAATGAAACTGATTTTCGATCCTCCTGCAGATGGAAAACAAATCTCATTACATTTAAGGAGGGAATGTGATAGATTTCTAAATAAATGTAACTACTAATTTGTTTCTAAAGTAACCAGAAGAGTCATGTCATTCACATAGTGGCGTGTCAGGATTTATATTCTAAGCTTCAGGCCAACCATGGAGTGAGGCACTCCCTCACCTGTCACCAGAATGTCGTGTCCTGTCATCTAACTGTTCCTGACTAAAGCCTTATATGGATGTCTCTGATTTACCCCTGCTATTCCTGTATTCCTGTATTCCTGTCAGTGTATATAATGGGACCATGCCTGAGAAACAGGAGGCAACACTCTGCACGGGTGTTGTCTCAGAGCTCTTACATATATTGTTAATAAATGTTGTATTTCATTGCACTCCACCCTCTTAGAATTCAATTTATTATATTATTATTAGTATAAGTATGATGCTTAAAGAATTCTATTACAGTCCAGCAGAGTGATCATCCTGTATGATCAGTGATTGGTTGTTGTAGTACCAGTATTTCCATCCAGATGAAACCTCCACAGAGCAGGTCAATGTAACACTGCCCCCTGCTGGTATGACTGTCTGCTCAGCTTTCAGTGTGGCCTTTGGTTTACCTGTTGTTTAGAGAGAGAGAGAGAGAGAGAGAGAGAGAGAGAGAGAGAGAGAGAGAGAGAGAGAGAGAGAGAGAGAGAGAGCTTAAAGGTAGTGTTAGTAATCAACACAAAATCTCCAGCTCTTCAATAAAGAGGGAAAAAAACATTTTCAGTAGAGACTACCAATGTATCAGCTCAAACTGTATAGTGTTCCAGTTCCAGTTCAGTTAATTGACACTGGTGGAACAAGTCAGCCTGTATGCAAGCCACAGTGATCGTATGTGGGCGAGGTACAACTTGAGAGGTTAGCGTCTCCACCTGTAAAGCTGCTACAGTGTGTGACAATGAAACTGATTCTGATTCTGAAGTGGTGGAAAAGGTATTCACATATTTTGCTTAGTATCAAGTATCAATGTTGGAATATAGAAATACTGTGTGTAAAAGTATGAACGTGTTGGCATCAACATGTACTGAAAGTAAAAGTACAAAATGTTTGAAAATAGCAGATCTACAAGCTCACAGCGTGTCGTGATGTGACACGTTTTGAGCTTGTACATCTGCTATTTTCAATTAGCCTAGGTAAAAAATAGGGCTAATGTGGTTTACAGTATGTATGTGTTATAATATTATAGTTTATATCTGCAAAGTAACTCGTAACTAAAGTTCTCAAATAAATGTAGTGGAGTAGAAGTAAAAGTATTGGAAATTGGAAATACTCAAGTAAAGCACCACTACCTCACAGATGTGCTTAAGTACAGTACTTAAGTAAATCTACTTAGTTACTTTACACCAGTGCCAGTAGTCAATGCCCGTGCAAGTTCAGATTGACTGGTTAAAACACTGAGGAGAAAAGTCCATGAGAATGGACAGTTTTGTTCATGCTATTGTATGACAATGGAAATTGTGTAAAATTACATTGGAGTACACAGTAATAAATACTGTAATCAATGTAAACACTGTATAATAAAGCATGAGTGTTTGTTGAGGTGTTCTGTCTCCACTCACTGCAGTCCTCAGGTTCGTCTGACCGGTCCCCACAGTCATCATTCATGTCACATTTCAACGAGAGAGGAATGCACTTCCAGTTCCTACAGGCAAACTGATGGGAGAGACACAGGCTTACCTTTAGAATCAGTAATGTATCAAAAGACATCAAGTCTGACAGAGTAATGTCAACAAGGTGAGGTGAATCACCTGGCTGTTGTCAGCTGCCAAGGAGGAGCTGGTGGGACAAGGACACTTGTAGCCTCCTCCAGGTGAGAGCAGACACAGGTTACTGCAGCCTCCATTGTTGCTCCATTGACACGGATGACCTGGCACTGCAGGGTGGACAAAACATGCACGCATTTAATGAATACGATGTAAGCCATTTACCATGAGAGGGAGTGGGTTGTTGGCTGATTTACCACTGTTTCAGTTGTGAATGAACAGTGGTAAATCAGCCAACAACCCAACAACCCTCAAATAGTAAATTGCTTTTCTACCACTTCTACCATATAAATGATAGATATAAATGAAAGAAAACACAGTTGTAACTTGCAAGGTTATTTAGTTACAATCACAATTGCAACACAACAGTGGGCGGGGTCCATGAGCCAACTCAAGGTTGTTGACTGATTTACCACTGTTTTAAGCCTCAGAATCCAGTATCTGAACATGTGACCACATAAAGTGGTAGAAGAACCAGATTTGTCTGTTTTGCATGACCCCCTTCCGTTACTCTAATACAAAATACATCTGTTATGCTGTAGGGGCAAAATATTGTTTTATAAGACTATAGTCCAATGCAAGGGGGGGGTGGGGGGTGCACAGGGGTGTGCACAGTATCTGAGTGATTGAATGTAGGAGTCTCTTTATGCCCATACATGGTGTTCCGTGTCCAGGCCAGTCTGTAATGTCAGTACTATGACGTCAGATAGATAGATAGATAGATACCTTTATTATCCCAAGGGGGAAATTCAGTTGTCCAGTAGTAGCACAGCAGTATACAGTTATTTACAAAGTTACAGAGACGTAAGAAAAAAAAGATAAGAGGGAAAGAGACAAGAGAACAAAAAAAAGAGCAGTACAGTACCAATAAAGAGAAGGTGCATCAATAGAGGGGGCGAATAATATATAAGTATATATACATAAAGTGTCTTGCAAAAAAGACCATAGCAGTCAATGCTAGTTAGTGCAAACAAGTATCTCACTGTCATTGTTAAACAAAGCAAAAATACTCAGACACTACCAACACAAACTAATAGTGCAAAGTCAAAAAAAATCAGTGCGAAAAAAGAAGAAACTAGGAAGCGTGTCACCGCAAGACGCACATGAGCACTCTTCCTGGACGGTCCTTTTGGGTCAAAGTCAATACAGCAATAGTTCCTTAGAGGTCAATGTCAATACAGCAAAGGTTCCGTCAGTCTAAGTTAGGAAGGGAGACCTTTTCAAGCGTCCGTTATGTGTCTCGTTGTACAGCTTAAGGGCAGCCGGTACAAAAGATTTTCCTAATCTCTCACATCTCCGTCCTGGGTAGGTAAAGCGGTCGTTTCCTCTCTTACTCCAGTAACTGGTGATCTCTAGATGGAGGGGGTGGGAGGAGTTCTCCAAGATGGAATCCAGCTTCCTCGCTGTGCGCACACTGGTTACTTCCTCCACCCCCTGCAGATGGTTACCATAGCGACACAACCGTGCAGTATCAGTGATGTCAGCATGCAGAAGGTCAGACGGACAGACATTCACTAAATTAATAGTTAGATAAGATAAGAAAACCATATGGTCCATCAAGCATAAAATGGACATTCGTCATTATACAACAATAAAACATGCATAAAATAAAAATAAAACATTTAAAATGCATCCCATAACATAGCATCAGTGATCAAGGGCTGAGAGGATTGAATGGAAGAGCTACATAAAAATGCATTATTATTATCTATCTATAAATGCGAGAAGTCTCTGCGTGTCTGTCTGTCTGTCTGCGTGTATGTAATCCGCGTATCTCGAGAACCGTTCGTCCCACCGGCTTCAGATTCGGCACGCGCGTTCCCCGCCGTGGCGCGGAGTGCAGTGCCGGGCCTCGACCCGACCCGATGTGCGGTTTTCCGAAACGGCGCGAAACGTTCGGAATCTCCTTATGCGGAGCTGATTGTTGACATCAGGCTGTTCCTGAGGAAATCGGCACAATCGCTGACTCATTGTGACATCACTTCATAAAAGGCTCTGACATCACGTACGCCACATGAGTCAACAAAAAATCTCGGTGAATGTGTATGTATGTATGTGAATCTCGAGAACCGTTCTTCCACCGGCACGCGCGTTCTCCAGATATGGGCATAAAATGAATCCCCGAATGGGGAGCTGATGTCTGACATCAGAGTTTTCCGCAACCGGTACTGTGTGTGCAGAGATCTCCATATATGGGCATAAGGGGACAAAGGCAAACAGATGGTCAAAACGGGTCCTATGACAACAGGTATATTGGGGTTTGCATTAAAGGGTGGGGACAAAGGCTAACAGATGGTCAAAACGGGTCCTATGACAACAGGTATATTGGGGTTTGCATTAAAGGGTGGGGCATTCATGGGGTCCGCTCCAAAAAATAAAATAAAAGAGACAAAGACAAACATAAGACAAGCGACAAAGCGTGGGACTGGGAGGATGACTTGAATGATGCAGATTTAAGCAGGCTGTGTATTCTGCTTAAAGAAGAAACAAACAAAAAGCGACAGAGATCTCATATATGGGCATAAAATGGACGCAGATAAACAGATATCTCCATATACGGGCATAAAGGGACACAGACAGACAGATACAGAGATCTCCATATATGGGCATAAAATGGACGCAAATAGACAGATATCTCCATATATGGGCATCTTGAATGATGCAGATTTAAGCAGGCTGTGTATTCTGCTTAAAGAAGAAACAAACAAAAAGCGACAGAGATCTCATATATGGGCATAAAATGGACGCAGATAAACAGATATCTCCATATACGGGCATAAAGGGACACAGACAGACAGATACAGAGATCTCCATATATGGGCATAAAATGGACGCAAATAGACAGATATCTCCATATATGGGCATATGGGCATAAAATGGACCCAGAACTATATCTGCAGTGATCTCCATATATGGACATAAAATGGACACAGGCAAACAGATGGTCAAAACGGGTCCTATGACAACAGGTATAATGGGGTTTGCATTAAAGGGCGGGGCATTCATTCCCTATTTACATCGTTCCCGAGTTGGCCAGGTCGCCGACTAGACGCTGGGCCGCCCAAAGGGCGGCCCAGCTTCTAGTAATTTAAATTGGCCACTCTTGTAACCCTTCTTTTTAGCTATAAGTACTTTAAGCCTCCTGCCTGATGGTAACAGCTCAAATGAGTATTGCTGTTGTATTGTGTCCTGAAGTTGCAACTGTTTCTGGGTTAGCTTGTTCCTCTCTCTAAATGAGAGGTTCTCATACCAAGAGACCATGTTAAAACGCTCTCAGTGAGTGACCAATAGACCATGGTCAGGGTGTGTTATACAATAGGTGGTACAGACCCTCTGGCTGCCAGCGGAGCGGTTAAGTGCTACGATCTTTCATTTTATGATAAAAGCGTGAAAATTGGCATGAGCAGTCTCCATGGGTCACTTGACAAGAAAATTGTCCTAGGCAATTGAAATTTCAATATGGCGGCCATTTTTCAAGATGGTCAACACCTTAGTGCAGAATTTAAGTAATGTAATGGTATATTTGGTGATACAAGCATGAAAATTGGCATGAGCAGTCTCTGTGGGTCACTTGACAATAAGCCACCCACAGCCACTTGAAATTTCAAGATGGCGGGCATTTTTCAAGATGGCCACCACTGTAGTGAAGCAATTAAGTGATATAAGGGTTTATTTGGTGATACAAGCATGATAATTTACATGAGCAGTCTCTGTGGGTAACTTGACAATAAGCCACCCACAGCCACTTGAATTTTCAAGATGGCGGCCGTTTTACAAGATTGCCACCAGCCCACCACCTAAATGGAGCATTAAGCAATAGAATGGTTTAGTTAGTGACACAAGTATACGCAAATTGATATGAGCAGTCTTTATGACAAGAAATCACTTCCAGCCACTTGAAATTTCTATTTTCAAGATGGCCCCCTGGATCCTCAAAAGGTACATTTTCTCATATAAATGTATGTATTTTTCATTAAGGACGATTTGGTGTTATTCCATTTTAGATTATGTTAAAGAACAACTTTTAACACATCAAAATACAACTGTGTGGATCATAGAAAGATTAGAAAAGAGAGATTATCTGCACTACCAGGACACGCTGGTGATATATCACTGCTGTTAAACTCAGAATGAGGTTCAATGTCAGCTAATTGAAAGTTAGTATCCCAAATGTTGTCTAATTACCCCAAAACAGATAGCTGCACCTGAATTGACAGGTTGTGCCAGCACGGGAGAGCCGAGCCAAGGTTAAACAGTATTTAAACGGCATTGGAAGAACGATTGGACCAAGTGTAGGGTTAAGGTATGAACTTAGTTGTATCCCATACATCAAAGTGCTTGGTAAAATGTGGTTCAAGGATAAACCCTCTGCCTCTGCCTAAGACATGACAGAAGCCATCATAACAGTTGAGAAAACTAACTGGGACAGATGTTTCATTTGTCAGCAGGTCACAGAGGAAAAACAATTCAGCAGAGAGCACAATCTTGGTTATGATACCATTGCAAGAAATGTTCCATTATTTCAGAACAAAAAAAAACATTGCATGGATGCACCTCAGTGATGTAGCCCAAGCTCATCAGGATTTCGGGTCTCGCAACATCATGCCCCTCACTTGGTTGACCCAGCCGGGGTTGATTAAGTCCCGATTTATGTCCCGGTAGCTACCCACCATCAGTCCCATTAAAGAAAGACAGGACCATTCACTCCACCGCTCTGGAACTACTCGGCCGAGACTGGGAGAGGAAAATCTAGCGCATGCATGGAGGGACTAAGCTTTGTGGATTGACTCCTGTCCGGGCCCCTCCTATGTCTCACCAGGTCCAGGACCTGTGCGTTGCACCATACTCCAGCCCCAGACATTTCACTCAGGAGTGGTGGATTTTGAGCCACAATGGTACTGCAGGCTCCACCTGGCCCAATGGTGGTGATGCATGCAGGCTCCGCTTGTGGCTTGAATGGCCCTCCTAAAGGCCTCACAGTGGGGTTGTTGGGCTTCTTCCTCATGGAAGACACAAGCTGGGGCGCTAACCCAACCTGCTCCCGGATGTCGTCTACATTCCGGCTGTCACCCGTCTCTCTGGTGGTCACCAGACTATTCCTGGTTGTCATGTAGTCTATTATATGAGTCACTATAAATAAAATCAATGCTTTTCCTATCTTACTTAGTCCAACCCGACTAGATGAAGGTGATGGTATAGAAAGCACATTGACAAGACACACGGCAAAATATCATTCAAGCTGTAAACAACACAGAGCTGGAAAGGGCCCAAAAGAGAGCATCTACTGCTGCTGAAGACACCAAAGATATCATGTCAAGAGGCCAAGAAGATCCCAGCCCTCAAAAGCTTTGTGCTTTATCTGTGAAGATGACAGTGCAACGTCCCCCTTACAGGACGCAATGACAATGAAACTTAATGAAAGGGTTAATGAATGTGCCAGGAATCTAAGTGACAAGAAGCTCCTTGCAAAGCTTATCATTGCGTCCTGTATAGGGGACGTTACATTCTCATCTTCACAGATAAAGCACAAAGCTTTTGAGTGCTGGGATCTTCTTGGCCTCTTAATATGGATATATTTGGTATCTTCTGTGTCTTCAGCAGCAGTAGTTTATCATTTTACCACATTTTACCAAGCACTTTGATGCAAGGGATACAACTAAGTTCATGCCGTAACCCTACACTTAGTCCGATCGTTCATCCAATGCCATTCAAATCCTGTGTGATCTGTACACCATCCAGTTTGTGCCCTGGTAGTGCAGATATTGACTATTTTCTAATCTATCTATGATCAACACAGTTGTATCATGTGTTGAAAGTGGTTCTTTAGCGTAATCTAAAATAATTTTTTCCTTAATGAAAAATACATACATTTCTATGAGAAAAGGGATCTTTTGAGGATCCAGTGGGACGCCATCTTGAAAATAGAAATTTCAAGTGGCTGGAAGTGATTTCTTGTCAGAGACTGATCATAACAATTAGCATGCTTGTGTCACTAACTAAACAATTATATTGCCTAATGCTCCATTTAGGTGGTGGCAATCTTAAAAAAGATGTCCGCCATCTTGAAATTTAAAGTGACTGTGGGCATTTTCTTGTCAAATGAGCCTTTGAGACAGCTCATGGCAATTTTCATGCTTGTATCACCAAATAAACGATTATATCACTTCAGTGCTCCGTAAGGTGGTGGCCATCTTGAAAAATGGCCGCCATCTTGAAATTTCAAATAGCTGTGGGTTGCTTATTGTCAAGTGACCCACAGAGACTGTTCATGCCAATTTTCATGCTTGCATCATCAAATAAACCCTTATATCACTTAATTGCTTCACTACGGTGGTGTCCATCTTGAAAAATGGCCGCCATCTTGAAATTTCAATTGCCTCGGACAATTTTCTTGTCAAGTGATCCATGGAGACTGTCCATGCCAATTTTCACGCTTTTATCATGAACTGAAAGATTCTGGTGAAAAAAAGCAGTTAGCCGCTCCGCTACTAGAGGGGTGGTAGACCTGGATGTCCCATAGGAAGTCTGGGCTGCTGAAGAGCTGGGTCTTCCCAGTACCCTGAGTCTTGTGGGCTCTGTGGATGGATTTGGTCGTCCACTCTATCCAGTAGATGTGATCCTCAAACAGAGTAATAGAGCCCATGCTGCGGATGCTCTGATTTAGAACTACAGATGGACAAAACCAAAAGAGTGTTATTATATGATAATAAGTGTTATGGGTCAAGTATGTATGTATGTATGTATGTATGTATGTATGTGTGTGTGTGTGTGTGTGTGTGTGGTGTATGTATGTGTGTGTGTGTGTGTGTGTGTGTGTGTGTGTGTGTGTGTGTGTGTGTGTGTGTGTGTGTGTGTGTGTGTGTGTGTGTGTGTGTATGTATGTCATTGGAAGATGGAGTGTGTGTGTGTGTGTGTGTGTGTGTGTGTGTGTGTGTGTGTGTGTGTGTGTGTGTGTGTGTGTGTGTGTGTGTGTGTGCGCGCACGCATGTGCACGCATGCACACACACGCGTGTACATGTGCATGTTACCTGTGTGTCTGTTGGTTCCGTCCAGGTTGGCAAACTCAATGCTATTCTCCTCCCCGGCATCGGTCCAGTAGATGTGATCATTGTTGAAGTCTAGCGTCAGGCCCAAAGGGTTTGAGATCTTATCCTTCACAATGATGCTCCTCTCGGTGCCGTCCATCCCTATCCTCCCTATGTGGGGGTTGTTCCTGCCCCAGTCGGTCCAGTACAAGTACCTGACAGGGAGACACTGCATCAGCTTCACTTTCCACAACACATCTGGCATCCATCACTGTGCAGTACTAGTGGACATCATGCAATGTGAAATCTATCTATCTATCTATCTATCTATCTATCTATCTATCTATCTATCTATCTATCTGTCTGTCTGTCTGTCTGTCTGTCTGTCTGTCTGTCTGTCTGTCTGTCTGTCTGTCTGTCTGTCTGTCTGTCTGTCTGTCTATCTATGCCCCCCTTGCTATCTATCTATCTATCTATCTATCTATCTATCTATCTATCTAGACAGATTCTATCTATCTATCTATCTATCTATCTACCTATCTATCTATCTATCTATCTATCTATCTATCTATCTATCTATCTATCTATCTATCTATCTACCAACCCTAACCCCTAACCCTGTCTGTCTGTCTGTCTGTCTGTCTGTCTGTCTGTCTGTCTGTCTGTCTGTCTGTCTGTCTGTCTGTCTGTCCGTCCGTCCGTCCGTCCGTCCGTCCGTCCGTCCGTCCGTCCGTCCGTCCGTCCGTCCGTCCGTCCGTCCGTCCGTCCGTCCGTCCGTCCGTCCGTCCGTCCGTCCGTCCGTCCGTCCGTCCGTCCGTCCATCACCCCTAACCCTGTCTGTCTGTCTGTCCGTCCGTCTATCCGTCCATCTATCTATCTATCTATCTATCTATCTGTCCGTCCGTCCATCCATCCATCCATCCATCCATCCATCCATCCATCCATCCATCCATCCATCCATCCATCCATCCATCACCCCTAACCCTGTCTGTCTGTCTATCTGTCCGTCCGTCCGCCCGTCCATCCATCCATCCATCCATCCATCACCCCTAACCCTGTCTGTCTGTCTGTCTGTCTGTCTGTCTGTCCGTCCGTCCGTCCGTCCGTCCGTCCGTCCGTCCGTCCGTCCGTCCGCCTAACCCTAACCCTATCTGTCTGTCTGTCTGTCTGTCTGTCTGTCTGTCTGTCTGTCTGTCTGTCTGTCTGTCTGTCTGTCTGTCTGTCCGTCCGCGTCCGTCCGTCCGTCCGTCCGTCCGTCCGTCCGTCCGTCCGTCCATCTATCTATCTATCTATCTATCTATCTATCTATCTCCATATATCCATATATCCATATATATCCAACCATATATCTATCTATCCATCCATCCATCCATCCATCCAGACAGACACAGACAGACAGACAGACAGACAGACAGACAGACAGACAGACAGACAGACAGACAGACAGACAGCATCGTGGACTCGTGCACTAGTGTGCCTTGTATAGCCTATATTCCATGTTGGGGGAAACGATATCATTTGATAACAAAACAGACCCAAGAACCCCCCGTGGAGGGTCGGGATTGGTCGCCAAACTGCGAAAAATAGCCGAACTACAAGCTCAGAACGTGGTGGGTCTACAGATAGATGTAGGTAGGTAGGTAGACAGACAGACAGACAGACAGACAGACAGACAGACAGACAGATAGAGGGGGGCATAGATAGATAGATAGATAGATAGATACCGTAGATAGATAGATAGATAGATAGATAGATAGATAGATAGATAGATAGATAGATAGAGGGGGGGCATAGATAGATAGATAGATAGATAGATAGATAGATAGATAGATAGATAGATAGATAGATACTTTGGGTCTCACCACCTTCATGGCTCTGTTGAGAAATCCTGACTTATAAATTCATGTGCAGACTGGATCGCTCCTTGAATGGATTAATTGGACTGATGGCAGACCCTGGATGTAGCTCTGTCAGGTACACTTCTACCATTAGATGACACTGGCATGAGTGCCTCTTTAGCTCCGGAGGGGCTGGGTAAATGTACTGTACTGTTTCTTGTTTATTTTTTATCTTGTTTGTGTAATGTATTGTTTTATACCCTGTGGGCCTTGAGCCTGTAATAAAGTTTATATATATATATATATATAGATAGATAGATAGATAGATAGATAGATAGATAGATAGAGGGGGGCAGAGATAGATAGATAGATAGATAGATAGATAGATAGATAGATAGATAGATAGATGGACAGACATACGGACGTGTCACGCTCCGTGCCAACTACCGTTTTACGCTTACAGTTAACGGGTGGGTCCATTTGGTTTCAGTCCCCACACTCACCCACTGCCCCGCACACATGCACTTTCTCTATCTCTCCTCTGATTACTAATAGCCTAACAAACAGGCACGCGTTGAGCTAAAGCCATAGCCTATAAAGCTTTGATTAAATAAGCCATGTCACGGCGACCCTATGTTGTAATTTGGCAGAGCCTATTTATTGTTAAATCAAGTAGGCGTATATGGACCTATATAGCAGGGGTTTTCAAAGTGGGTGACGGGGCAAATGATCTCGCGGCACCCCTGGACTGCCGTCACGGCACCCCAGGGGTGCCGCGAGATCATTTGATAATATTTGGAATTTATTTGGACACTTGAAAAAATATTTTGTATCATTTTAAACTTGAAGTACAAAGTTATTTTCAGTCAGTTCTAACCAAAATGGCTATTATCTCAAAATCTTAATCACTAAAATATTGTTACTGTCAGGCAGAAACCTCGTATCTCCAAGTTTCAAATGTGTACGTCTTTTGGTAAAGAAAAGCCCTGCTTCATCATACAAGACTGTCGCACAAAACTAGTGAAAACAGCCGATCTACAAGCACACAACGCCTCGCGTGGGTCTACAGACTCTATACACAACATGCTTGCGAGTTTGCAGATCTGCTATTTTTGGTGAGCTAAAGCCATAAAGCTTTGATTAAATAAGCCATGTCACGGCGACCCTATGTTGTAATTTGGCAGAGCCTTAAATCAAGTAGGCGTATATGGACCTATATAGCAGGGGTTTTCAAAGTGGGTGACGTGACGGCAGTCCAGGGGTGCCACGAGATCATTTGATAATATTTGGAATTTATTTGGACACTTGAAAAAATATTTTGTATCATTTTAAACTTGAAGTACAAAGTTATTTTCAGTCAGTTCTAACCAAAATAGCTATTATCTCAAAATCTTAATCACTAAAATATTGTCACTGTCAGGCAGAAACCTCGTATCTCCAAGTTTCAAATGTGTACGTCTTTTGGTAAAGCAAAGCCCTTCTTCATCATACAAGACCGTCGCACAAAACTAGTGAAAACAGCCGATTTACAAGCATACAACGCCTCGCATCGCATTTTATAGATGATAAATACAAAACGAACGGTTTTGGACATACAAGGTTTCCACCCGACAAGGACGATATGCTATAAATATCATTGCTCCTAATAATTAAAGGACCAGGTCACCTTTGGGACAACCAGATCTTATTTTATTGTTGTGTGGGACACGATCAACACAATCCTGAATAATTTTTTGTGTTCAATCTGTGTTTTTAGATATGTTAGTATTTCAGCATGCAACTGGTCATAGGATGCATTTTGCATCATATGACCTTGCATGCTGAAATCGGCTGAAATACTAAAATATCTAAAAACACAGATTGAACACAAAAAATAATTCAGGATTGTGTTGATCGTGTCCCACACAACAATAAAACAAGATCTGGTTGTACCAGAGGTGACCTGGTCCTTTAACAAATTAAGCACTGGTGCGGCATTACAGCTACAGATGAGGGAATCCATCCCAGGACCTTCTAGCTGTGAGGCTATGTTTTATTGTAAGAGTGTGTAAAGCAGTGTTTCTCAACCTTTTTTCTGCATGGGCACACTTTTCATGTCCCAAGAATCCATGGGCACACCAACATAATACGGAGGTGTAAATGAATATCGTCACTGTCGGGCAGAAACCTTGTTGCGACCGTAAGGTCGCAGTTTAGTATCAAAACCTCCACCGGCCGTCCGTCACGTCCGTCACGTCCGTCACGTCACACGTCACACCTTTGCCCTGCTCATATCTGGGCTTGTTTGTGTATTGTATGACATCACGACACATCATCGGCTGAGGACTGTGTGATGTCATCATATCTCCATATATGGAGACATAAGTTGCTCATGCCCAAATATGGGCTGGTGAGGTCAGACTTAGTGTGATGCGTAGGTTATCTCCATATATGGAGATTCAACTTCAATGAGTAACCATGGCAAATCACACCGTACACAAATGACCCTTATATAAGACCGGCATTATCTACCGACTGCTGTTATAAGCCAACCCTGGCGATAAGGTCTGAGTCGAAGAAATGCTTCTTTCCTGGCAATAATTGCCCCTTTATACTGTAGGGCTCGTTTGTGTATTGTATGACATCACGCCACATCATCGGCTGAGGACTGTGTGATGTCATCATATCTCCATATATGGAGACATAAGTTGCTCATGCCCAAATATGGGCTGGTGAGGTCAGACTTAGTGTGATGCGTAGGTTATCTCCATATATGGAGATTTAACTTCAATGAGTAACCATGGCAAATCACACCGTACACAAATGACCCTTATATAAGACCGGCATTATCTACCGACAGCTGCTATAAGCCAACCCTGGCGATAAGGTCTGAGTCGAAGAAATGCTTCTTTCCTGGCAAGAATTGCCCCTTTATACTGTAGGGCTCGTTTGTGTATTGTATGACATCACGCCACATCATCGGCTGAGGACTGTGTGATGTCATCATATCTCCATATATGGAGACATAAGTTGCTCATGCCCAAATATGGGCTGGTGAGGTCAGACTTAGTGTGATGCGTAGGTTATCTCCATATATGGAGATTCAACTTCAATGAGTAACCATGGCAAACTGTCAACTGCCCGTATGTCTTGATAATTGGTAAAACAAACTTTTGGCCTATTTGTGGAGAAAAGCGACCAACGGTCGCTTATCTCCCGATTAGGGAGTCTTACTGGTATCTCCAAGTTTCAAATGTGTACGTCTTTTGGTAAAGCAAAGCCCTGCGTCATCATACAAGACCGTCGCACAAAACTAGTGAAAACAGCCGATCTACAAGCACGCTGTTTTTACTAGTTAAATACATTTTATAGATGATAAATACAAAACGAACGGTTTTGGACATACAAGGTTTCCACCCGACAAGGACGATATGCTATAAATATCAGGGGCTGGGAGTGAAAATTATAATGTAAGGGTGCCTCTGATAACAACAATTTATGGGGTGCCCTGAGACAAAACAGTTTGGGAACCCCTGCTATATAGTAGACTATATGTATTTATTCATTGCTCCTAATAATTAACAAATTAAGCACTGGTGTGGCATTACAGCTACAGATGTCATGTGTTCTGTAGGACTATTATTCATTCATTAATGGGGAACGGCGCTGGGTGTCCCTGAAGGGCGGGGTGACAGGCGGTGGTCCGCGGACCCCCCGGGGAGGAAGCAGGAGCCGTGGCGGCTGCCTGGGTGTCGGCGCCGCCTCGGTGGGCGCACAAAGCCATAGAGCTCTGTCACTTCTCAATGGAGTTTAAACATGTAAAGTACTGTATATCTGTGAAGTGCCTGTATTCATTCATTGTATATACAGTAAATCATGTTTTAATTGTCCCTCCATCAAACCATCAAGCTTGAAGTAAACGTTGCATGTAGCTGGTGATGTAGCTCTCCAATAGAGTAGCTCTCCAATAGAGTAGCTCTCCAATAGAGTAGCTCTCCACTAGCATTGCAGGAGATGTCCCTACCGAGACCTCCACAACGTCACAATGCGGAAATCTCGGTAGGTGCGTTATTCGTGGCCACGAATAATTAATTTGTGGAAAAGAAATAATTGTAATTAGTGGCCACGAAATAGCATTCCCTTTTTTTCACTCTTCAATGTCCATTCCCAGATTTGATTAGGCCTAACAGGTGAAATATGTTTGAGGTTTGTCTTACAGGAGCTCCAGAAACCTTAGATAATCACACAATTTTAACCACACAGTAGTGACAACTTCACATGATACTTAAATTCCACTTTTTTAACATGGTGGGTAAAAATAATAATGCATTCACCAGAGTGCTCTTACCCGTAGCGTACATCCACAGCCAAGGCACGTGGGTCGCCCAGGCCGGTGTTGATCAGAACTGCTCTGTGTTCCCCGGTCAGTTTGGACACCTCTATGGTGTCCCGGGTATAGTCACTCCAGTATAGGTTTCCTCCCACCCAGTCAACAGCCAGACCATATGGTGCTTGAATTGACTCACGGTGAAGGACCTGTAACAAGAAATGTGCTCTGGATAAACTCACGTCTTATTACTCTCTCTCTCTTTCTTAGGCAGGACAATGCTATAGCTTTAGTCACATTTTAGTCATCTGAAATGTTTTATTGTTAGTCTAGTTTTAGTTGTAAGATTTATTTTTACCAAAATGTTTTTTTTTTTTTGGCCGGCTGTGATGGTGTCTAATGCCTGATTTATGTTGTGGGAGAGTGACACCTGCACACACCCAAGCATAACATGACTGAGTCCAGTAGATTTGTTGAATAAAAAAAAATGAAAAAAAGTCATTGTATTTAGTCATAGCTTTTTATTATTATTATTTTTTTTTATCCCACTATTTTGTAACCTATTTTTCACCCAGTGCCAATTGCCTAAACTGTAATCCTGGGTGCTGCTCTTCCTATGCCAACCTGGGGAGAGCCCTGAACTGAGCTCATGCTTCTTATCACCTGACAGGAGAGAGTTTCCCTGCCCTGGTAAAACGTAGCGATGAGATTTAGCCTCTCAGACCCCAAAACTATTATTGCGACCGTAAGGTCGCAGTTTAGTATGAAAACCTCCACCGGCCGTCCGTCGGTCACACGTGCGGTCGACCGCACGTCACACGTGCGGTCGACGTGTGATGAGGTCACGATGAGTCATCTATGCCCAAATATAGATTTCTAGGTCAGATGGCCCATAGAGTTTGTGATGTCAAACCTAGCAACCCAATATAAACAAACCTGATGTCAGACCTGAAGTATCCTTTTATACCCATATATGGAGATACAGAGATCTCCATATATGGGCATATTAGAAAGCCCATATATGGGCATATACGGATGACATCAGGGATATCCATATATGGGCATAAAAGGGACAAGGGCTTACAGTTAAGAGATCTCCATATATGGGCATATCAGAAAGCCCATATATGTTCATATACTGATGACATCAGGAATATCCATATATGGGCATAAAAGGGACAAGGACTTACAGTTAAGAGATCTCCATATATGGGCATAAAGGGACAAGGACTGTTACAGTAGATATAGACAAGAACAAGGACTGACAAACACTGAGATCTCCATATAACCTATGGGAATATAAGGGACGAGGACTGTCAGCTTGTAGACCTATTTTCTAAATATTGTTGTACATTAAAAACTTGAAATGGGTCGTTCTGCATAGTACTTGGGATTTGTTGATGTAAATGTTCACATAGAGTGTAATAATTGGTAAAACAAACTTTTGGCCTATTTGTGGAGATAAGCGACCAACGGTCGCTTATCTCCCGATTAGGGAGTCTTACTGGTTATTGCGACCGTAAGGTCGCAAAACCTCAAAACCTCCACCGGCCGGCCGTCACGTCCGTCACGTCACACGTCACACGTCACACCTTTGCCCTGCTCATATCTGGGCTCGTTTGTGTATTGTATGACATCACGCCACATCATCGGCTGAGGACTGTGTGATGTCATCATATCTCCATATATGGAGACATAAGTTGCTCATGCCCAAATATGGGCTGGTGAGGTCAGATATGGAGATTCAACTTCAATGAGTAACCATGGCAAATCACACCGTACACAAATGACCCTTATATAAGACCGGCATTATCTACCGACAGCTGCTATAAGCCAACCCTGGCGATAAGGTCTGAGTCGAAGAAATGCTTCTTTCCTGGCAAGAATTGCCCCTTTATACTGTAGGGCTCGTTTGTGTATTGTATGACATCACGCCACATCATCGGCTGAGGACTGTGTGATGTCATCATATCTCCATATATGGAGACATAAGTTGCTCATGCCCAAATATGGGCTGGTGAGGTCAGACTTAGTGTGATGCGTAGGTTATCTCCATATATGGAGATTCAACTTCAATGAGTAACCATGGCAAACTGTCAACTGCCCGTATGTCTTGAGCGCAATTGAGAGCCTTCGTTACACCCCTAAAAACCAGTACTTGGGATTTGTTGATGTAAATGTTCACATAGAGTGTAATAATTGGTAAAACAAACTTTTGGCCTATTTGTGGAGATAAGCGACTATCTCCCGATTAGGGAGTCTTACTGGTATTATATATTATATATTATATTGTGTTATCGTTGGATAAGGTACAAGGAGAGATTACATGCAAACATTGATCCACATAACAATTTTTAAATTCTCTTAATTGTGTGGACTTATTGTAATTTAATGAATGCACATGGTATAACAATAATTTAACCATTCATTTTACATTCTCAACAGTCAAAGATCTACAAGGGTCCATTTGGTTACCAACTCTCCGTCATTTAGCAGGGGACCACCTGGAGCCCCCTCAAGGACCACTGGTGGACCCCGGACCACTTGTTGAGAACCACTGAATAGGTTGAATAATATGAATAGCATCTTGCTTTTCTCCATTCTGCTTTTTGCCGAGTGGCTTCAGAACTGCACACAAGTTCATCCAAACCGTAGACTCCAAACTAGGGTTGGGACCCGAAACCGGTTCTTTTTAGGAACCGGTTCCAGAACCGGGTCAATCATTTTTGCCGGTCCGATTCTCTTAACGGGTCTCATCAGCGCACATTAGCTGTATGCATTCCATTGCTAGCAGCTGCGGTGAGTGGTGACGTCAGGCAGAGCACACAAGCGGAGTGGAGCGGGACAGAAAGCCGCTCCGCGCTCCAGGGGTCTATGGTACCGTTCGCTCTTCGCTCATGTCCCCCCCCCCCCCCCCCCCCCCCCCCCGCCGCTCCGGTCCCCCCCGCTCCGCCGCTCACCTTGATTTGCGTATCGCTCGCTCACCGCGCACTCCGCGCTCCGCTCAGGGTCGTCAAAAAGCAGCAAAAAATAAATAAATAAATAAGTTTCCTACCATGTCCGAAACACTTTCTCCTTCGCCAGTGTGTTCCCAACACAAACGCCTGCGGTAATGTGAGCCTCGGCTTGATGGAGATCTGTCTAGGCAATCTTGGCATTGTATTTTAAGACGGGCAATATTAAATCCTGTTGGTTATTGTTGATTACCACAACCGAGAGAGGGAGGCGACTCGTGTCGTGTGCTTTTCATTCAGCCAAATCACTTGCATTTCAAATCGTATCCTTTGACTGGCTTAACTGACACAAGGTAGGCTACTTATTATAACATAGCCTAGCCTACTTGTGTGGATGATAGATACATTTTGTGAAATCTTGATAAAGGGAATTCTCTGTCTCCTCTCCTCTACACGCTGCTGCGCAGCGCTGCCACGGACTAGTCGAGAGACTGTTTGTTGGCAACATGTGGCACGCGGCCCCAACAGGATCGGATAGGAGCGGAGGAGGTCGGCGCTCCACTCAGACCCATTTGAAAAGTCGCTCGCTCACGCTCACGTCAAAAACGGCCAGCTCCGCTCATAGAGTATATATATATATATATATAAATATATGTATAAAAAAACCAAAAAAAAAAAACATGTTGGACTCATGCATACAGCCAGACTACCTAACTGAACAGTGTTCAAGCCAAGTTAAATGGGTGCAGTCATTTAATAAAGCTGATTTTCCATGGTTTAAGTTGTGTTTATTATGTAATTGTATAATGGATGTCAGAAAATATGAAAAAATATATATATTGGAACCGTTAAGAGAACCGTTAGGAACCGGAATCGTTAAGAGGGAATCGCTAAGGACTCGGAATCGTTAAAATCCTAACGAGTCCCAACCCTACTCCAAACTGATCAAATCACATAAACATGTCATCTTGTCTATAATCTTTCACCAGAAACGAATGTTGCTCCAGTGCTTTCTTCTTACATAACATATACTACTGTATGCCGGGGTTTTGTCACTTTAACACATTTACCGCCACGGCCTGAGGAACCCGAAAAAAATACGCTGTCTCTCTCCACCAGGCCCGAGGAACCTGAGAATTTATTATGCTTTTAACCATAAAACAATTAAAAGTATGATCGCTGATCAGACTTTTTTTTGTACACTAGAGTCCCCACAATCCGTTGAAACCGGATACGGATGTCCGGGACAGGAAACAGTGGGCGGGACAACCGTTTCTTGTATCCTGTCCCCCAAAGCCTTGCTTCCTTGTTTACTCTGGCTCATTGATCAGAGCAGACATGCATGTAATGGATTATCGAGGACTGTTGATTTTAAAAAATAGGACGACTTTTTAACAGCGGTAAATGAGAAGACATTTGGGTTGCCTTTTAAAGGATCCCTGGCTAATAAGCCATATATTCTGTCATTCATTATAGTTGCCCTTGATAACTAAAAATAAGAATTAAAACCTTAAATATTGTATTTATTTTGGAAATAGCTGTTGTAAGTTAATGACATCAGACATCATCAACTTGCCCCCTTGAATAAAAGATGGACTATTTATAAAATAAATAAAACATTTCTCTGACTACTGTACGTGGCTATACGTTCGGTTAGGGTTAGAGATAGGGTTAGTAATGGGGAGAGTCGGACAAACTCAACTTCGGACTAATGCGTGTCAGATCAATGCTACGCACCCGCAGGAAGTCATTTTGACCAGGGTGCAACAGGTGTGATTGCAGTGTGAATTGTGTTTACCACCACAGACCAAGACGTCCCATTAGTCCGACTTAGGGTTAGGGTTAGGCTTAGGTTTAGGGTTAGGTTTAGGTTTAGGCATAGTTTTACTGAGGTTAGGTTTAGGGAGTGTTTTACTGAGGTTAGGGTTAAGATTAAGGTTAGGTTTAGGCAGAGTTTTACTGAGGTTAGGGTTAGGTTTAGGTTTAGGCAGAGTTTTACTGGGGTTAGGTTTAGGCAGAGTTTTACTGAGGTTAGGGTTAAGGTTAGGTTTAGGCATCCTCTGACTAATGGGTCGTCAGAATAACGCTACACACCCATTCTCAGTAGCGTTGATTTATTCTGTATTATGAACAATGGCAATCGTAATGAAAAACCTGCTGGACTACAGGTATTTCCAACAGTGATCATGTTTTTCCTTACGACTGCCATAATCCAGAATAAATCAACTCAACTGAGAATCTCTGTTTCCCTCCCCAGTCATCTGTCCTCATAGTTGTCATTGTCACACTGACCTGGGTGCCACCGCCATTGATGTGCATGCGACTGATCATCTTGGTGACAAATTCTGTCCAGTAGATCATCTGCTGCCGATAGTCAAAGTCCAGAGCCCATGGCCTCTCCAAGTCCTGTAACACCACAGCAGTTGTGTAAGTCTCTGACAGAAATACATTCTAGCATTATAACTGTGTAGAATATAGGATAGGATGTGTTGCTAATGGTTTTCACCTGTTTGAGCGTTGAGACGCTGGAGCCGTCCAAGTTCATCTTCTTCAGGCTTTTGTCATCGAGAAAGATGAGGAAGGGCTCCATGTCTAGAGAAACTAAGACATCACATTTTAGTTGATTTACCTTTAAAAACACACTGGGGAGATTAGTGTCTTTTTTTCTCCTTCCTCAATTAACTTTGAGCTGGAGGCAGACGGACTGGGAACAAAAAGTGTCTCTGGCATTTTTGCCTGCACCGACCCACCACATACCACATACTGTTACAGTCTATTTTTGGATTGATTGGATCAATGTGGCTCCCAGGGGCCCCTGGCAGAGCCCCAGGCCCCTGGGAGCCACATGTGGCCCCTGGTGTGGCAGACCACTGAACACTGTTTGTGGCAAGTTTGGTGTGGATCTAGGAAATGTTAATATAGGGTAGTTAAACTAAGAATGGACTGCAGGCATTAAAGCCAGACTGAGACAGTCTGGAGAAACCCTAACCCTAACCCATGAAGCCCAATGAATCATATCGTTGTCGGGTGGAAACCTTGTATGTCCAAAACCGTTTGTTTGTTTTGAACTAGCGAAAATAGCTGACCTACAAGCACACAACGCCTCGCGGTGCGAGGCGTTGTGTGCTTGTAGATCTTCTATTTTCACTGTCTTGTGCGACAGTCTAGTATGGAGAAGCAGGGCTTTATTTACAAAAGAAACGTACATATGATACAAGGTTTCTGCCGGACAGTGATGATATACTGTAAGGGGAGCAGCACAGTGATGACCCTGGCAGCATCAATTCACCGTTTGTCAGCCTTCTGATTGGTCCCTGAGACTCCCTGACTGGCCAACCAGAAAAAATCATTCACTTTTTGCTATCAGGGGTGGAGTTGTGCAGTGGGAGAATGTTGCTTCATTATTATGTTTATTCAACTTTCAGCATAATCACAGATGTTTAAAAAAGACAGGTGCCATTAAAAAACACTGAATTATTTTGCTGATTACAATAAAAATCATAAAATCATAAAATGCATTTGCCTATCTAAAAGTCCATATAACCTAAAAACACAAATCTAGAATCCATTATCATTTAAGAGTCTGCACATGTATGGGATTGGTGATTTCTTGTATCTCTCAGTTTTGCATGTTGGAGTGTCCAGGTCATCTCCATTCCTTGTTTGGCGACCAGAGATCTCCTTCCTGAGGGGGGGTAACCAGTTTCTGAAGTTTGACTTAAACAGCTTCCTTGCAAAGTCCAGACACAGTTGGGTGCGCCTCTCTGCTAGGGTGCACAATGCCAGGGTGCGGAGAGCCTCTGTGTATCCTGAGTATCTCCGGCCGAGTATGATTTTGCAAGCCCGTTTCTGAACTCTTTCCAGTCTTTTAGTCTGGATGACAGTCAAGGAACTGTGCCAGACTGGGACTGCATACTCCAGGACTGGACGCACATAGCCTGTGTAGATCGAAACCAATTCTGTGTCTTGAACTCCAAATTTCTTGAGGCGACATAGGACAAACAGCTTTCTATTGGCTGAGGTCAGCATATAGTCCACCTGGCTGTCCCATTTCAAGTCAGCTTGAATGGTGACCCCCAGCACCTTTACTGTGTCACAAATCTCTAGTAAGTTTTGGTCAATGGAAAGTGTTGGCAGGGCTGGTTTTTCTCTCATGAAGGTAACATGTACAACTTTGCATTTTTTTGGATTGAGTTTCATCTTGTGCTCATTAACCCAGATGTCCAGACCATTCAGGGTCTGTTGGAGGGTGCAGGGTACCTTGGGCTTCCACGATTGGGCCATAGTCATATCATCCACATATTTCCAGTGGTGTGGTCCATCCTGGAGGGTGCTGTTTATCAGTGCTAGGAAGACTATGGCATTCTTTCACCACGGTGCACACTGCGGAGCACGGCGAGCGTGCAGTACGGCGACGTGCGACCATAGCGATTTCAATCATTATAACCAATAAGCTTCAACAGACTAGTTCACATGGACCTTATCAATGTAACTAAGAGTTACGATTGGGTACATATATTTTAAATGGGCAGAATTACGAAAGCCAGCCTATTATGTAGTAGAACTATAGGCTGGCTGTCATCTTCCTACCCAAGATGCACTGCGCTTTCTCTTTCTATTTCTCTCCTCTGCCTGATTCTGAAAACTACTGTTTTGCTATGTAACTGCATTGCTACGTACTGTACTTTTTTCTTCCCTTTTTTATCACGTAGATGTGTTTTTTTTTTTTGGTACGTTATATAACTGTAATGAGGCTATGAAAAATCTTTTTTCCCCATTCATTTCCAATATAAAAACAGCCTGGCCTTGTATTTCTGTCCCACTGGGATTAAACTAATCAAAACATATATTTTCGAGGGAAACCCCCTGTTTTGCAATGTAACTACTGTACCTTTGTCTTCCCTTTTTATTAATATCACCTAGATGTTTTTCCTTTGGTACTTTAAATAGCAATAATGAGGCAATGAAAATACCCTCTCCCCCCATTCACTGCCACTATAAAAACAATCTGCCCTGGGTAATTTGCACCACTTAGTAACAGAGCAGAATGGGGCGGGATTTGACAAACAGTGAATTGGTCCAGGTAAATGGCTAACATACTTACTACTTTGTTACTACTTTTCATCCACACGTGGTCCATGTATCTGATTGGTTGAGGAACTCATGTTTGCATCTTAATGTTTTTCCTCACACAACTTCTCACTAAGTGCCGCACTGCGAGCTTGTAGATCTGCTATTTTTGAAAAATCCTGAAAATGTATGTCTTTGAACATATTGACCCGATTCTATAAATGTCTTCTAAATCAATGGTTCTCAAACATTTTCATGTCAAGGACCCCCAGAATTACATGTATTTGGCCGCGGACCACCATCTCACAATATGTTGTTCCAGGGACCCCCCAGAAGCAAATATTTGAGTTACAAATGTTGGCTTTTAAAAATATATATTCAGCAGAAGGAACCGACCGTAGAGTCCCATGTTAATGCAAAGTTACCTTATAAGATTAGTAAGCTCATGGAATGAGCAAGCCTGCTTTCAGCAATGGACTTGTCTTGTTTAAATTGAAAATACACCACTTAGGGAATGTACGTTGTTTTAATAAAAGTTGATATGGTGTAAAAAGGACACCAAAGCACTCCCAACATCAAATACGGTGCTACATTTGCCTAAAACAATTTGGAAAAGATACTGTAAGCATTCATTTTCTTTTCTTTTCATGTTATCTTTTATCGCACAATTTTGAAACCCATTTTTCACCCAGTGCCTAAGCTGCAATCCTGGGTGCTGCTCACCCTCTGCCACCCTGGGGAGATAAGAGCCCCACACTGAGCTCATGCTTCCTTCAATGCATGAGGACAACCTGCGTAAGGACTTTGGAGTAAGGCTGGGCGATATTAGCAAAACCTTCAATATTCCATAACGTTGTTGAATACCTCAATATCGATATTACTCACGATATTAGTAAAAACAGGTCATGAATAGCATATCCATACATGCACACTGCACAGTACACATAGAATAAAGAAATGAAATGCCTTATTTCCATTTCCAAACAATCGTTTTATTGAAATAACCACACCTGGTTAAAGATGGACTGCTTTTTTGCATGTGCTACGTGCCTGCATAGTGTGTCAATTAATTTGACACTTACACCAACACCTTGTTTCAAGCCGTCTTCGTCGATATGTATACCTTGCATGTTGATACCTCCATATCGATATACTGTATTGCCCAGCCTTAACATGTATATATATGTTGAGGGACATTCATGTAGGGGTCCAATTTCGTATATGTGGGGCATATACAAATATATGTTCATGTTTTTTCCGTGGGTTTGGGGGGCATGGATAATTAAACTAATTAACAATATTTTGTGGTCAGACAGTCACTTCATCATGTTGCTCAGTCACGTGCACACATAGACATCAAAGGGGGCTTGAGCCCCTGCCCTTTTACCCGTCTGTAAAAAGTGCCCTCTGCAGACCATGAATGCAGTTGAAAGAAATGCAAATGCCCTCTCTTTCCATGCCATACCTGAAGGCAGCATTCAAGAGAATTGCCTTGTCCAAACTCTCCTGAACTTGAATGCAGTGTCTTATGTTGAAAGAATTGCGGTCTCTGTGTAGAGATCTATGCCTTATGCCACATCTCCAGTATTGATCTGATTATGCTTAGCTCAGTGTGGTATCAAGCACCGAAAATAGATGACCTCCAAGCTCACAGCGCGTGCGTCACTGCGACGCGTTGTGAACTTGGAGGTCGGCTATTTTCGATGTTTTCACCAAAAGGCCCTTTTAGAATTTTCAACCCCTGCCTCTCTAACATTGTCTGCACGTCCCTGCTGTTGCTGTATAACAGTTGGTCAAATGTTAGCGTTCCCAAATGTCAGGCATGTCTATAGTTGTGTTTCCATGAAGCTTATTCGAATTAGGAAGCAAATCATTAAAGGGATATTCAAAAAAACCTTTTGGTCACTTTATCATCTAACCAGTTATGGACACCCTGAACAGTTTTTAATTTACTTCATTCAATATTTAGATATTTGGTGTAAATGTTATCTGGCCCTCCAGGCTCAGGGCATCCCCACATACACAACCATTGTAACTTCAAACTTCATTTTAACCATGATAGATTCATTAAAAACACCCATTATCTTTTCCGGATGACTCATATTACCCTCCTAATACGTGAGCAGGCCGTGTTTTATCCATAACCTTTTTCATTTATTTTTAACAATTCTTTGGGAAAATGAGAAAAATTAAATACAAAACAAAATTATTAAAAACTAGAAGCAGTGCTCTTCCGAGCACAGGTCTCCACCAGGCCACACAAATTGCCCTGTTATAGCGCCACCATGAGGGCCATTTGAAAAATTTGGGGCAGCGGTTCTGAATTGGCGTCCAGAGAGTGTGTCTGCTCATTTTGGCAGCGACCGGGCCAACGGCGCCGGAGATGTACACAAACTCGGAGGACGGACGCACGCACGCACGCATGGACGGACAGGGGCGAAAACATACTCTCCCCCTGCCATCGGCTGGTGGAGACAACAAATGAAAAATGTTAAGGATAAAACATGGCCTGCTCACGTATTAGGAGGGTAGTATGAGTCACCAGAAAAAAATAACAGGTGTTTTCAATGAATCTATCATGGTTAAAATGGAGTTTGAAGTTACAATGTGTGTGTATGGGGAGAGGCCCAGGGCCTGAGGAGGCAGACCCAAGCAAGGCAGAGTTTTTTTTAAAGTGGAATATCCCTTTAAGTCGAAAAAAAAAAATGCCTGTTTCCATTCACTGATAAAATGTGATTCTTGCAGATAGTTCATGAAATAAGCAGTCGGACAGGCTAGTATATGTCATTGTGTATTTTTTGGAATTTTTCATCTAGATTCTTGTAAACCATGTTTTTTCTGTTCTATAGACCCAGTTGGATACATAAAAAACGGTTTACATTTTTTTCCCCCACTCTGGCCATGTTTTGACACCATGGCAATATAATGCTGTGTGTGCCTATATTTTGTGTCTGTCTGTATCTCTGTCGACATCATTTCTCCAAATCTGCCAAGCTGATCTTCACCAAATTTGGTGCATGAGTGTATGATGTGCCCCAGAAGACCCCATAACATTTTGGCAATGATTCGCCTATAGGTGGCGCTACAGCAACCAATTCAAAAAGCAAATTCATGATTACTTACAAGCTACCTGTCCAATTTTAATCAAACTTGCTGGGTTGTTGCACCATAGACTGAGGCACATGCCCAACAAATTTGACCACAATCCACCTGTAGGTGGCGCTACAGCCACAGATTCAATATGCAAATACACAATGGTGCAAAAGCTACCAGACGATTTTTAACAAATAACTTATTTAATCAGAAACAGAAATTGTTTAATTTCAATTCAAAGGGTTTATTTGTCTTGAACCTTTGATACAATTTGATAAAATGAATCCTTGATAATAAGAGAACTAAAATAATAATAATACCCAAAAGGAACGCTCAACAGTACCCATTCTCAACTTAACAAAGAATCAATCACTGTAGGCATCATCATCATCATCATCACTCTCAGCGTCGTCATTTGGAAGATTATTACATGAATCTTCTGCAGCTTCACATTTGCAGAGCTCTGTGCATGGAAGATTATTGACTTTGTAAGAACAGCGGTCAGTGCACTTGCTGGCAACACATGCACACTTGACTAGTTCTACGACGGCCTCTGGTGCAGGTGGAAACTTTGAGACTACAGGGACACAACTTCCATCCGTTTGCTGCCTCCATCCCAAAGATAGTGGATCTAAAACCTTTGGCTGAGCTGCAATGTCTTGTGCTCATACATTGGCTTGCCAATGTGCTCGCAGGATATGTTCTATGATGGACCCTTGCATTGGACATATCTTTTCCACACCTTGATTGGCCTTGAGCTGTTTAGACATACATCTGCTCCAATGAGGCTAGGTGCAAGAGCCAATTCTGATCACGAGTACTTCGTATGAACTGGAGAAGATTGTTGACCTGCTTCTTATATATATATACGAGCCCATTTGTACATCGGGTACTTCTCATTCTCACTGTCAAATTGGTCAAGTTCCATCAGCTGCAGATCAGATATCATGTTGACCAGTGTGCCATGGGCTTCAGAAACACCTAGTCCATTTTCACACGCTTTTCTCTGATCTTCGAGTGCAGACGTCAGTTTCTGGTGTAGCACTGGGTGTGCTGTTCGAAGAATGCTTCAATCCACAAGTCAAATAGAACTTGCAGTGTGATCTGGTGAGCTTCCAAGGCTCTGTTGTGGTGCTTGCCATTCAGTATTTGTACAACTGTAACACTGCTATATAGACCGGATTCAACCCAAGCTTCATCCAGACCACTCCCTTCAAGGGTTGCTCCGAGACATCGTACAGCACACAGCACGACACGGAAGGCAGTAAGGCACCTGAACTTGCTATGATGATGGATTGGAACTGTTGGTCAAGGAAGCTCAGTTTTCTAACTCTTTCGTACAAGTCCATGTCTAACCAAACAAGTATAGGCTCAACATCCTGAGTGTCTTCCATCATCAACTTGTTGAGCTTGTAGAGCTGAGTCAATGCTGTAGTAAGGGTTGTCCATTCATGGGCTGGTGCATTTATGAGAGGCAGTGAATGCAATCGGTCAAGTGTCATAGATTCAGTTTTGGTTGCTGACACACGCATAAGTGAATTCAATTGTATGCCGTCCAGACAGGCACAGGCTGTTGTTGAACATGACTGTCATCATGCGACTCGGCTGTAGTCAGGTCCACTATGTTAAGACATGTTTATTCGTTGGATTTTTTTGGGGATTTGTAAAACTATACATTTTTGGAATCTTCAGAGCATGGGGAATCCAAAGATTTTTGTTGGCATTTGCACAGACACCTGCAAAGCCGCCATTTTGGACGTTCAAAATGGCCGACATAAAATACATAATTTGTGCTATCTTGGCTTCTAGACAACCTAGAAACTTAATTAAACATGTCAATCCTATGTTTTCTGGGTCAAGAAATTGAATGAGTAAATGATGGGTGTAAAATGTTCCGGACCCCCACCCCCTTTCTTGGGGTTATCTATTTCGGGACCTCCCAGGACAGTACGCCAGCCAGTTAATGTCCGATTTTCATAATAGAGTTGTTTTGTAGGTTTTAAAACATCCTGAGTTCATTTATTACATGTTTAAAGCAGCCAGAATAACTTTTCTGACTTTTGGTTGGGATCTGGGACCCCCAGACAGACCCTTGAGCCTATCTCAGTAATCGCACTGCTCCTGCTCCAGAACAATGTGATCATAGTTGAAGGATAAAAGTTGTTGTAGATGGGCTCTGAAAACAAAATTGAGTAGTAGCAAATACCAGGGGTCTTCCACAGGGGGTCTGGGACCCCTGGGGGGTCCTCAGAGTTACTACAGGGGGCCCGCCAAATCTTGATAGGATCTCTTTTTTTTTTACATAACTTTGAATGGTTTTATGTATCCTGGGTTTATGTATTGTTTTATTGGTTGGTTTATTAGTATTCTCAGCATTATTTATACAATTCTTGTGTTAGACAGTTATGGTCGACAGCTGTTACTGCAGGGATTGCAATAATGAAGGTATTGCAACTTCTCACGTTGGGCGCGCAGAACAACGTGTCCATTTATTGCACTGCACTCACACTGACAACACAACACACACACCTCTTTGTTATTGTCACCCCAAAGCCCTCACCCTATCCTTAAAGAGCCCATCATGGTCAATTATGCCCAAAGAGATTCACTACAATCAGGGACGTGCTGGCCATTGGGAAAAGCGGGACAACTCCCGAACGGCCGGTTCATTCCTGGCCGGTCCAGGCCGGCCATTAGGAAAAAATTAAAAATAAAATGTCGGCCTTCGTTCCATTTTGGGGGCTGGGCAGCCAACAAAGTAAATCGTCACTATCGGGCAGAAACCTTGTATCTCCAAGTTTCAAATTTGTAATTGTTTTCGCAAAGCAAAGCCCTGCTTCATCATACAAGGCTGTCGCACAAAAGTAGTGAAAACAGACGATCTACAAGCACACAACACCTCGCGGTGCGAGGCGTGTGCTTGTAGATCGGCTGTTTTCACTAGTTTAAATCAATTTTAAAATGATAAATACAAAACAAACGGTTTTGGACGTACAAGGTTTCCACCTGACAACGATGAAATATAACTCATGGACAGTAATTGGCCCACTGGCTTGTCACTTGTCATGATCTGAAATGGCAAATCTTTGAGTAGCAGCAGCGCTATAGAGAGAGATCTCTCTCTATAGCGTGCAATGAGGGCCTCTCCAACTCTTTTTGCCGGGCTGAATCAGGGGCCCAGTACGTCCCTGACTACAATACAGTAATTTCAGACATGCAGGATCTTCAATGTCCAACCTAATAGTGTTGACACAGTCTCTACCATACCGGTAGCATACCCTTGCAACCTGCTTTGGAGACACATTTGATGAGCTCAAGTACTGCCTTTGGAGCAGGGAGGAACATACCCTCCACTCTCTGAATTCCATCTATTTTCTTCGATTGATGGAAGCTCAGGGCAATTTGTCAGGTATGAAAAATCATAATATGATACCTTCATCAAGGGACATGATTTTGAGGAAGTGCACACACATGAAGAGGCTGATACCCTGATTCCTCATCAAGTCCTTGCCTCTGCTGCTTATGGTGCTTTGTGAGACATACTGTATGTGTTTGGTCACCCGACACTGATGTCCTCCTGCTGTTAATTTGCAACAGTCAAAGGTATTAAAGGTAGGAAAAAATTATGGAAATCAATATATTCGAGCGTTTTCAAGTTATTCGATGTCACAAATGTCAAGGGTTCCTTGGCCTACACATTCTTTCTTGGTGCTGACAGGGGAAGAACATTTGTTGGAATCTCCAAAAAAGACATTGGTCAGCACCTACTTAATTGAAGCCTGATAATGATGAAAAAGCCATTAGCAAGGGTTCCATTCCTCCTGAGCTTATTAATGGTGAGCTTCCATCAACATTGCAGTCATTGAAGCATTTTGCATGCCGTGTTTACATTTCAAAAGGTCCAACAACCCTGCGATTACTCAGATGGGAACTATTTCTGTCAAAGAACTTGGAGGGTGAGATGCTACCTCCAACTTAACTTGTGCTGCACTGCTACCATATCCTCTGTGCCAACTACGTCACAATGCAGGATAAATCATACCTGACAACTTGCCCTGAGCTTCCACCAATCAAAGTAAAAAGATGGAATTCAGAGATTGGAGATTGTTCCAGTCAGGTGTCTTGCCCTCCCTGCTCCAAAGGCAGTACGTGAGTTCAATGTAGCTTTTAAGCAGGTTGCAAGGGACGGTGCAGCTGCTCAA
>NC_137812.1:16320652-16433152 GCF_963921795.1 Nannobrachium achirus
CCAGCAGTAAATTATTGCATATAATTGTTTTGGGAGTGGGGCTTCATACTTCCCCACAGTGTCTCAGAAAGGTTTACATTTCCTTTACTTATGCCGCTGTGTTAAAAGTTACACACAATTTACAAGTAGCCATCACCTCATTTCATATTGTTGTGCCTTTTAGGCGGTTTCCATAGCATTTTTTAGCCCGACACTACACGACACGGCACGACACCTCACCGCACCGCATTTTATTTGTAGGTTTTCCACTACAGTACCCCCCCTCCCCTCCCGAAAGAAATCAACGCCCCTTTCAACATTACGGATAGGATCTTTCTCTGTAAACACAACAGAGAAGCTAACTTGAGGGTCTCTCTTTAGGCTGTTGGGTTGAACAGCAGTGACTGTTTCTTTTTGAAAGCAGGGCAACTGTGGTTCTGCAATATTAAAGATATACAAACTAATATGAGTGCGATTCGGGTGCGTATTTCCTAACGCACCCTTATGATTTGTCAATTGTCTAATGTAATTTCTCCTCTGAAGGGAATTGCTCATCGTTTGACGAGATAGCAGACAAAATGTGGGTGTTATTAATTCATAACAAATAAATAACAGAAAATAAAAAATGAAAACCCTATAAACCACAAAAGATAGACTTAAAATGACGTACCTGTTGGCTGCACCATGAGTCCAAGGATGAGAGTGATCAGATGCATGGTGTTGAACACTGATATTCAAATCACCGCAGCAGGACCCACGTTGCTGTTTGAAACACTGAGGTTCAAAACAAGCGCTCCTTTACCAGAACCAGAAGGACCCACGTTGCTGTTTGAAACACACACATGAAACTCTGTCACTAAGCTTCTGACGAGACTGTGAAGGGGGCGTGGTCTGTGGATGGGGGTCATTGTGAAGGGGGCGTGGTCTGTGGATGGGGGCAGTGTGAAAGGGGCATGGTCTCTGGTTGTAGGCTATGACTGAATATGTCACTTCTCCTAAATCATGAGATTTACAGTTTTTGAATGGCATTTGTTTGAAAATCATGCTCAGACACACATAAGTGTGAGTGACGTACACATCGCTCAGTACACATCGCTTTCAATTTTAAGGCCTAAGTGATAAACCTTCAATTTAGCTTGGAGCGCAAACGGTGTAAGAGCATTAAGCCCAACCAGGGGCCCCTGGGTGCCACAGGCACACCGTTGGTCCAATGTGCACCAACCCTGGCACAAACACTGTTGAGGGGTCTGCCATGACAATAAAAAACAACAAATGCATAGGAATATCAATCTAGAGACCATGCACCTAATCAGTTAAAAAAAAAGAAAACATTTTTCTAAAACCTAAAAAAATGCTATCTAGCTTCATGTGTGGTCATCGAGGGAAAGGGAGTGTTACAGTAAGTGCTATGGTTTAGGTGGAGTCTGAAGAGGTGAGTCTTCATTCCACAGTGCTAAGGAGTGAGTCTGGAGTTTATTCCACAGTTTGGGTTTTTTAGCGAGGGTTCTGTCAGCATCCCTGTTGATCAGGTTGATCAGGTTTTGAAGGTATGGAGGAGCCGTACCTTTGGCTGCGTTGAAGGCTACAGTATCTATCAGGACTCAGGAGAGTGGTAAACATGCCAATCTGGTGCTGTGGGATTCCACAAATGAGCATAAACATCATTTGGAATGGAGGTAAAGAAGGGGGGTCCGCTCACTATCCCGACGGGCCGCTGTTCCGACTAGCGTCGGCAGGTTAGTTACTCGTCACGGTTACTGAGGTTAAGTTTAGGGTTAGGGTTCGTTTTAGTGTCGGAATACCGGCCCGTCGGCACACTGATGCGGACCGAAAGAAGGTGGGGGGTTTGAAGTAATTAGGCTTTAGGGTCAACATTCCAGAGCAATGGAGAGTGTGGAAAAGAGGTGAAGCAGAATGTGGGAAGAATGTCAATTTGGATGATAAAATCAACAACTGCTGCTTATCTGCTCAACTCTTCTCCATAGACCTCTGTCAACGAAACACAAAATAGCCTGGAGCAGTGGTTCTCAAGCTGTGGTTCATGTTCCACTGGTGGTACTTGTTGTAAAAAGGTTGAGAACCACTGGCCTAGAGTAACAGGCGAGACCCTAAATCGGTCAAAATGTCAACTTGGCTAAACTAAAAGAATGCACGGGAGCGTTTCACTGTTTCTATGTGTCATCTTTTCAACCCCCATACCTAACCCTTACCCTTACCCTAACCTCCGTGGGGTGTGTCACTAACCCTCCCGGCGCTCCGTTGTCGAAATGATGGTCGTTTGAAGGAGCGAGATTTCCCCAGAATGCACAGGCCAATTATGGCCTGAAGGGCCTGTAGCTATACAGGTCTGAGCAGCCTATAACCTGCAAAGTAGCCTAGTCCATTCCAGTAGCCTACATAATTATATGACTTTGTTTAGTGTAAACATCTGTGTAAACATTTGTGAATGTGTGTGAAGTTGTCACAGGTACAGTACTAGTACAGTAGTCATCTGTCTTGACAAAACAGAATAATAAATCAGCAGAATATTAGCTGACACTACTAATATTACAATGAGGTTTTGTGTTGCTATAATTGCGACCGCCAGGTCGCACTTACTATCAAAACCTCCACAAACTGTGAGTCCGTCAGTCAGTCCGTCAGTCCGTCAGTCTGTCTGTCACACGTCAGATGTCACACTTTTGCCCTGCTCATATCTCCGCAACCGTTGCCCCGATCCATGCCAGATTTTGCACACACACTCCTTGCCTGCCAAACTACAACCTCCAAGGACCCCCGGAGCTCCAGGGACCCCCAGGTCCCTGGGGGACCCCCAGATGTAAAAAATGACCAAATGTGCAAAAATGACCAAATGACCACCCCAACGGGCTGCTCACGGGGGAATTCCCGGGGACCACCGACTCCTGGTGCTCCAGAACGGATGCAAAAGTGGTGGCGCCCCCAGTGGAGGACCCCCTGCCACTGCAGCGCACATAAAATGCCGTAACTCGGGCTAGGAGCGACCGGGAGAGCCGGGGCCGGTACCTATTCGTCCGCCTCGGCGGCGCGGAGAACCCACCCCTCATTTCTCACATGGCCCTCTTCTAGCGCCACCATGTGGCGGATTCTTGCAAAACACATTTTTGGACACTGCTCCTACAATTTTTGCCCTTTTTTTTGGACACTGCACGCTGCGACCTGACGGTCGCTTATCTCCCGATTAGGGAGTCTTACTGGTGTATTGATGGGGATTTCAGTAATACATTATAAATACAATCTGACAACTGAAAGGTCTTGTCCCAATCTGCAAGATGTAAAACTAAGAAGAAAGACCCCCAAGAGCTGAGATCCACACACACACAACCACACACGCACACACACACACACACACACACACACACACACACACACACACACACACACACACACTACAGGCTACATTCTTCTATTACGACAGATAGACAATCTACAAGCGCACAACACGTTGCAACGTGATGCAAACCTTTTGTATTGTGCAGCATCATGTTGTCAACAGACAGACAGACCAATACGTAAATGAAAATAAGAACACGCTTTTATTTTTTACATCAACCACAGACACCAGGTGCAACAGTCACAAAACGTCATCATCATCTTTACATTTAAAGCAGTTTAAACCACTTTACGTCATGTTGTAGTCCTAGACGGACTACGCTTTGGCCGGAACTATCAAACCGGATTCAGTTTTTACCCAAAATATTCCCCTGCACCCAAGGACATAGTTTTAGGGTCTACCTAACCAGTAAGACTCCCTAATCGGGAGATAAGCGACCGTAGGTGGCTTATCTCCACAAATAGGGCAAAAATTTGTTTTTCCAAAATCTTCCTGATCCATGTTGATGACATGAGTGTAGACATGCTGTGTAGTGATATTTGTGATTTTAGGGCAAAAACTGTAGGAGCAGTGTCCAAAAATGTGTTTTAAAAATCGGCCTGAAGGTGGCGCTAGAATAGGGCCATGTGAGAAATGAGGGGTGGGGTCTCCGCGTTGCCTTGGCGGACGAATAGGTACCGGCCCCGGCTCTCCCGGACGCTCCTAGCCCGAGTTACAGCATTTTATGTGCGCTGCAGTGGCAGGGGGTCCTCCACTGGGGGCGCCACCACTTTTGCATCCGTTCTGGAGCACCAGGAGTCGGTGGTCCCCGGGAATTCCCCGTGAGCAGCCCCGTTGGGGTGGTCATTTGGTCATTTTTGCACATTTGGTCTGGGGGACCCCCAGGTCCCTGGGGGTCCTTGGAGATTGTAGTTTGGCAGGAGGTTGTAGTTTGGCAGGCAAGGAGTGTGTGTGTGTAAAATCTGGCATGGAACGGGTCAACGGGTGCGGAGATATAAGCAGGGAAAAAGTGTGACGTGTGACGTGTGAGCACATTTGGTCATTTTTTACATCTGGGGGTCCTGGGGCTCCGGGGGTCCTTGGAGGTTGTAGTTTGGCAGTCAAGGAGTGTGTGTGCAAAATGTGGCATGGATGGGGGCAACGGTTGAGGAGATATGAGCAGGGCAAAAGTGTGACTGACTCACTGACTCACTGACTGACTCACTGACCCACGGACAGCCGGTGGAGGTTTTGGTAGTAAATGCGACCTGACGGTCGCAATAAACCCCTTGATGCGGAGTAGTTTTGCTTTTGGAAAATTCGTTTGGTAAATCTTTCAGTCCAACGACTGGCAAGACTACACTAGGCTACTCCAGCATTTTAATAGGGATTGTGGTTTCCGCCTAGAACGAATCAACGGCCCGTTGTAAACGAACACCAGGCTTTCCCCCAAGAAAGCCTGGTGACGCGAGGTTACTGTTGTCTAGTCCAGGGGTTCCCAAACCTTTTTGTCTCAGGACACCCCATGAATATTTTTTTAATCTGAGGCACCCCTACATTATAATTTTCACTCCCAGCACCTTATATTTATATCATATCGTCGTTGTCAGGTGGAAACCTTGTATGTCCAAAACCGTTTGTTTTGTATTTATCATCTATAAAATGTACTAAACCATGGTCTAAAACCATGGTTCTGACTGAAGTGAATGGTTTGGAGGACATCAGCGGTGCTGTCGGTCTCATCCTCAGAACCCACGGTGGTTTTGTTATTATAACATAACGGAGATGAGGAGACCAATATGTGAGGATGGTACGATGGTGTGATGAGGAGACCATTATGTGAGGATGGTACGATGGTGTGATGAGGAGACCATTATGTGAGGATGGTACGATGGTGTGATGAGGAGACCATTATGTGAGGATGGTACGATGGTGTGATGAGGAGACCATTATGTGAGGATGGTACGATGGTGTGATGAGGAGACCATTATGTGAGGATGGTACGATGGTGTGATGAGGAGACCATTATGTGAGGATGGTACGATGGTGTGATGAGGAGAACATTATGTGAGGATGGTACGATGGTGTGATGCTAACGACTGGTAAAGTCATGGCTAGCATGACATGCACACATTGGCTCTCGTGTTGTTCTTGATCACTAAGTTGAGAATGTTATTTAGAAAGCATGTTATTTACACAGATGCTTGTTTCATTGTTTATCGGGTCATCCCATAGTTTCTATGTCTAGATTATTTGGATGGTAGACTGTTTAGACAGATGTCAGGTTCTTTAGGCACTACACTGTGTCTCTGCTCTCTATGTACTGTACGTGTTTACCTTGCCCACTGGAAGTTGCTCTGGATAAAGAGAGTCTGATAAATGCAACAACAAGGAGTGGGAGTGTTTCTTTAGTTGTACAGTAATGTAAACCAGTAAGGCTCCCTAATCGGGAGATAAGCGACCGTAGGTCACTTATCTCCACAAATAGGGCAAAAATGTGTTTTGCCAAAATCTTCCTGATCCATGTTGATGACATGAGTGTAGACATACTGTGTAGTGATTTTCGTGATTTTCGGGCAAAATCTGTAAGAGCAGTGTCCAAAAATGTGTTTTTAAAAATCGGCCTGGAGGTGGCGCTATATGGGAGAGATTCATGTTGATGGGATGAGTGTAGACATACTGTGTACCGATTTGCGTGATTTTAGGGCAAAAATTGTAGGAGCAGTGTCCAAAAATGTGTTTTGCAAGAATTGGCCTCATGGTGGCGCTAGAAGAGGGCCATGTGAGAAATGAGGTGTGGGGTCTCTGCGCCGGCAAGGCGGACGAATAGGTACCGGCCCCGGCTGTCCCGGTCGCTCCTAGCCGGAGTTACGGCATTTTATGTGAGCTGCAGTGTAGGGGGTCCTCCACTGGGGGCGCCACCACTTTTGCATCCGTTCTGGAGCACCAGGAGTCGGTGGTCCCCGGGAATTCCCCGTGAGCAGCCCCGTTGGGGTGGTCATTTGGTCAGTTTAGCACATTTGGTCATTTTTTACATCTGGGGGTCCCCCAGGGACCTGGGGGTCCCTGGAGCTCCGGGGGTCCTTGGAGGTTGTAGTTTAGCAGGTAAGGAGTGTGTGTGCAAAATTTGGCATGGATCGGGGCAACGGTTGCGGAGATATGAGCAGGGCAAGAGTGTGACGTGTGAGGTGTGACAGACAGACTGACGGACTGACGGACTGACGGACTTACACTTTGTGCAGGGTTTGATAGTAAATGCGACCTACGGTCGCAATGAACATGTCTGTATCCTGTGTGAGAAGTGGTGTATGAATCATGAAGTATGAAAAGGAGGAATGTGCTTTTTGTTTTTTCTCCACAGCTTTACTTACTTGGTTTGATATAAATAAACTGTCACTAAATTTGAACAAAACAAAATTCATTTTATTTGGAAACTGTAAAATAGAAGAACAAATGGAAGTACACGTTATGATAGATAATGTTAACATTGAAAGGGTTTCTTGCTGTAATACTAAACCATAGAATCTGCTGGAAACCCCATATAAGCTATGTGAGAACAAAGGTTGCATGGAGCATTGCAATTCTGGGGACAACAAAACTATTTTGGATCATAAATCACTTCATATTTGATATTGCTCACTTGCACTACCATATATCAATAAACCCTTTTGCAAATCCCGCCCCATTCTGCCCTGTTACTATGATGGGACATTAACCCTGGGCAGATTGTTTTTATAGTGGAAGTGGATGGGATTTTTTTTTCCCTTCATAGCCTCATTACAGCTATATAAAGTACCAAAGGAAAAACACCTAGGTGATATTAATAAAAAGGGAAGACAAAGGTACAGTAGTTACATTGCAAAACAGGGGATTTACCCGAAAATATATGTTTTAATTTGTTTAATCCCAGTGGGACAGAATCCTCTTTGCAGATTATTTTATAGTGGTAGTGGATGGGATTTTTTTTCCCTTCATAGCCTCATTACAGCTATATAAAGTACCACAAAAAACACATCTACGTGATATTAATAAAAAGGGAAGAAAAAGGTACAGTAATTACATAGCAAAACAGTAGTTTTCCCCCGAAAAATAAATGTTTTAATTAGTTTAATCCTCTGGATCAGAGATAGAAAGAGAAGCGCATTGCATCTTGGGTACTAGGAAGAGGACAGAGAGAATGTTTCTCCTCACATAATAGGCTGGCTTTTCGTAATTCTGCCCATTTAAATTATGTACCCAATCGTGACTCTTAGACCATTGATAAGGTACATGTGAACTAGTTTGTTGAAGCTTATTCGTTATGATGAGCGAGATCGCTTGACGCTTGCCGTCGCTATCACCGTACCGGCCGATCTCCGTGTCGCGCACTGCGGACAGTTGTTGAAAGCCACATTCAATATTCTCCACTGCACAAACTCCACCCCCGATAGCAAAAAGTGAATGTTTTTTTCTGGTTGGCCAGTCAGGGAGTCTCAGGGACCAATCAGAAGGCTGACAAACGGTCTATTACTGTGTAGCAGGCCTGGAATTTCATTATTTTAGGGGCAAGGCCACTTGGCCTTTGGTGTTGTCTATTTTTTGTGATGTCAGGGCAGGAAGGCCATCAGTGTTAGGGATGATAACCTAATCTGCAATGAAATAGATACATTATGGTATTTACAATCTGATCCTTGCTCAGCCCGAGTCCCCATGGTTTAAAGATGGGGACTCCCGGACTCGGGGAAGATTTCAGAATCCAGAATCTCAACAAAAGACACTCGTGTCTACATGACAAGAAAGACACACCGGTGTCTACTGTCTATAAATATTGACAAGAAGGAGACAGATGAGAAAGTGGTACAGTCAGCTGGGGCATTAAGGCCACTGTGGCCTCATGTCATGCATTTTCTGGTGGGGCACAAGGCCAAACTGAGGGGCAATGGCGGCCATGGCCTTCATGGCCTCCATGAAATTCCTACACGGCTGTGTAGAAATCTGGGGTAACACTTGACAAAGTAATATAAAACCATTATGCATTCTTCAAAAAAAGAGCCATTAGAAATGTTAACAAGGTAGGTTATCTGGATCACACAAATGTACTGTTTTTACAATCACATGTCATTAAGTTAATGGATCTTATTGAATACAAAACCACGCTGATTATGTTTAGAGCCAGAAACGGGCTATTGCCAGGCAACATACAAAAGATGTTCAGTGATAAAGAGGGGGGTTACAGTTTGAGACGAGAGCTTGATTTCAAGGTGCAGTTTGCTGGTACAACATTGAAAAGCATGTGTATTTCAGTTTGTGGAGTGAGTTTGTGGAATGGACTAAGTATTGGAGGTGCAGCGAAGTCCAAACATGAACCATTTCAAAAAGATATATAAAAAGATCATATTTAAGAGGTATTGGGATGAGGAGGGGCTGTGTTGACCTATTGAGTCAAAACATCCCTGGTGTTTCAGTTAGTATCAATGAATTGTTTCTTTTATCATTTTCATTTGATATTACTGCAGTCATTTTCTTTTCTTTTTTTTTTTTTCCTTCTTTGAATATGCAGTGGAGATATTTTCCAAAAGGGAGGTAGGAGCTTAATAAGTTTTATACTTCATCCTACTCCTTTTCGGACATTGTCAATGTTTTTTTTTTTTTTTTTTGCCTTTTTTTATGTTCGAAATAAACTCTTTCATTCATTCATTTATAGTCTGTGTCATTTGTTTTTGATTTAGACTTTTTTGGAAATATTTGCTTTATTAGCAGAGTGTAAGGAGACAGGAAACCGAGGTCACAGAAGAAGGGAGACATGCAACATGTAGCAGTCACCCAACGCCTGAAGAAAGGAAGCTATCTTTGCATTTCATTTTTGAATTTGCATGTCTGCTAAGCACCAAGCTATCCACGGCTTTCCAACGCCCCATAGTGCATTGCGCAGCAGACGCTGTACCGAGCTTCCGGGCTGCATCTGCGACGCGACGTGAGCTTGTATGTCTGCTGTTAAACCGGAAGTGTGGTCCAGATAGTCTCCAGTAAACTCCCGCGGAAAGAGGTGGATAGGCTTTGATTATTTAGCACTGCTGGGACCAGGGACATGGACATGTTGCTATGGCTGGGATGGTATGGCTGGGACCAGGGACATGCTGCGTGGCACTGCTGGAATGGGGACTGACAGGAGTCTGGTTGTAATAGAATCACCAACTTCTTTACCCAACTCAGTTGGTCAAAACACCAAATTGTCTGAATGCATTGTCTAGTTCAACATTACCACCATGAATTTAAAGTGACATATCCCTTTAATTAATTTAGTATTCTTACAGTAAATTGTTTGCTTCAGGCCTGGGGTTATGTTCAAGAAGCTGAAATGTTCCTGAATGTTTTTGTTGTCCATAATCAGTGATGATGCAACACTGCGTGAGGAGTTGTCTGAGCAGTGTATGAATGTCTGCCTTGGTCAGCTCTGTTATCTTTGTACTTTTTGGAAACATTTTGATTTATATCATCAGAGCTCAGCAAAATGCTTCTGTGATATTTTTTTTTCTTCATATGTCTAGTAATTCTGTTAGTTTTGAAAACCTGTCATGTCAGGCACTAAGCCAATACAAGTGCCTATTGGAGCACAGCGTGTAATGTTAGATGTTAGACTGTGGCAGGCAGAGAAGTTGAAACTGAAATTAAATCTAAGGTTCCTCAAGCAAGCAGGCACACTAACAGAGAGCATTCAGGGGGGTTATATAGACAGGGACTTAACTAGAAGCAGGTGAACTCAAAGTACAATCAACACTGGCATTGGGCAGATGTGACTTATAAGCGCAATCCAAGGTGAGTGGACAAGTTAGCTTCAGAGACAGTGAAGTGTCAAAAAATGTGTTTGTCAAAAAACAGCCTCATTGTGGCGCTATAAAAGGCTGATGTGAAAAATGCAGGGAAAGGGTTTTTCCTTGGCCTCTAGGGAGTGCGCTTACAAAGTTTGAAACTGATCGGTGGAGTTATAGGTAAAACGACAAATCGGCCTGTTATAGCGCCACCATGAGACTGATTTAAAAAAATGTAAGTAGCATTTCTTCCTCTGCCTAGAGGGAATGTGTGTTTGGGATTTCATGAAAATTGCACTTTGCGTTTGTGATTTGAGGCATTTTGTTCAAAACGGCTCAATCCTACAAACTTTGGCAGCCAATCTTAGCCAATCAGGATGGAATATGCAAAATCGGACAGATCCATGTCGATCACATGACTGTCGAGATACTGCCTACCGATTTGTATGATTTTTGGACAAAATCTGTAAGAGTAGTGTACAGAAATGTGTTTTACAAACATCGGCCTCATGGTGGCGCTAGAACAGGCCCATTTGAAAAATGGGTTCTGAATTGGCATCCAGGGAGTGTGTGTGCTCATTTTGGCAGCGACCGGGCCAACAGCGACTGAGATTAGGTGGTAATGTGGCATAGCGGTATAGTTTAGGGTAGCTGCCAGACAACGCCACCGGTGGAATTACGCCACCCGAAATAGTTCTATTATCTAATTCAAACACCTTAAGTTACCAAGGGCACTCAAGTTCGTTTTACATCAATAACCAAGGCAGAAACGTATTTAACCAAAGTACAAAACAGGCTCTTTATTATAAGTTAGGCAGGTTAATGTAGTCAGTATATCATATCATCATCATTTCTTTTATAGTCAGTATATCATATCATCATCATTTCTTTTAGTCACGTTAATAATAATACTGGTAATAGGTTAAAAGAAGGAACAGTGTACTAATGCAATCAACAATAAAAACACTTAATGTGACTATCTATGGGCAGGTAAGGAAAGCAGAATCCATGATTGAGCCCTCATCTATTGCTCTTTTGTTTCTCAAGCCACAAATGAGATCAAGGTGATACAAAAAGGAGATCTCAGGTATTGCTCCTGTTTCTCCTCTATTTCTGGGGAGCAACATGCCTCAGATGGAAGCTCTGATGAGCTATACAGGAGAGCTCAATAATGTCTCAAATATTGCTCAATTCATCTGGATTGTTGCGTCTCAAACTTAGCTCCAAGTGATATAAAAAATAGCTTTCAATATAATCTCATTTAAAGCTCAATTAAGGCTTTTTGTTACATCTCAGGTCTGTCTCAGAATGACCACTGTTGAGCTGTAAAAGAGCTCTCAAGATTATCTCATTTAAGTCACATTAAAGACTCAGATTGGCCAGTATATAGCTATAAACGATGCAGTCTTCAATCATTCTCATTTGATCATGCATTTGTGTTTAATGCTCATTTTAATTCACTTGCTTTATTTATAGCATATTCAGAAAATGTCTTAAGTATATATCATTCTAGCTAGTACAAGCTCTCGAATGATACCAACAATTAGATAAATTATGTCTCAATTTTATCACATACAGAACCAATCTCATGCCAATTTAAGAATGTTAAAAGCAATGTATCAGATAGTTTATTAAGATAAAGTATAGAACTTACAGAAACGTTATCTAATGAAAACTAAGGGTCTGCATCAATAGAATGCTAATTTGGGGGATAACCATTATAAGTTAGTTACATTTTAAGATATTATTACTACTACATGAGTTTCAACAATTTATGCAGCATGACTAAAACTTCAACTTTGCCCTACATTTGTCACATGCCTTTTATAGCGCCACCAGCAGGCCGACTTACGTAATACATATTTTCTTATATTACTCCTTCAAATTTCACACAAATCGCTAGTCATGTGATCAAGACTGATCAGTTAGATCTTTCTTAGTCTTATCCCGTCACGTAAAAATGCTTTAGTCGATTTCTAACCCTTCTAAAAGAGCTAGCTCGGGTTCTAGGGGACGCACAGACACATGGCAAAAAGATTCTTGATCAGCTCGCTGAGACGAACGCGTTGATGTATGACCCCTAGAGGGCTAACCCTAATTCTAACTTTAGGGGCCGTTCTCTCGGCACAGGAGTGTCGTATAGAGGAGTTACACACACACACACACACACACACACACACACACACACACACATACACATGTTCGTCTCTGCGAGCTGAACACGCCAGTATAAGGTTCATCCCACACAGACACTCCTGTGAGGAGATAGCTTTCTCTGGCCTGGCATTCAATGTGCTCTAACGTTTATAGACTCTATGACCCTTAGTCAAATTGGAGATCCCAGGGAAGAAAGGTCGTAGGAGGATAACCAAGACATCCACACGTTCGTCTCGGAGAGCTCTACAACATATCTCGGAACCAAGGTCTGATGTCGCATCGTCTTTGACTTATAACGCGAAATAGCTGACCCTAGGGTTAGCTATTTCGTGTTATAAGTCCGAAACCATCATGTGTCAAGGGCGCATCTTTTAGTATGTTGAATAGCTCACCGAGACGAACACGTGGAGGTGTGTTTTATTTCTGTGCGACATTCCTAGGATTAAACTAGGGTTAGCCTCCTTTGAATTACTATAAAATCACGATAGGATATTAGGGTTACTGAATGTCGACCTGAGGCTTAAAATGACATGCAGACATGAGAAAAAAATATATCGGAGCACCTACCAACTCGTAATACCCAAAACACACCAGGAAGTGGCAGTTTTGAGACACTTCCTGTTTGCGCATTGGAATAAAACCTGCATATTCTGACTCAGCGCATGTGATTTAGGGGGGGTAGCCAGAATCCTGGAGCAGAACAATACCAGTAAGACTCCCTAACCAGGAGATAAGCACATGTATGATCGGCTACTTTTGACTTTTTGGCAGTGGCGCCAGGGGGTCCCTGGAGCTCCAGGGGTCTCTGGAGGGGTGGAGCTTGTGGATTGGCAGGCAAGGAGTGTGTGTGCAAAGTTTGGCATGGATAGGGGCAACGGTTGTGGAGAAGGGCAAAAGTGTGGTGTGCCGTGATGTGGACGGACGGACGGACAGACGGACAGACGGACAGGCAGACAGACTGCCAGTGAAGGTTTTGATAGTAACTGCGACCTAACGGTCGCAAAAATGGCCTCTCAAAAATGTTACCAATGCCATTGTAAGCTTGTAGATCTGCTCTTTTCAAAGATTCTGCATAATGAGTACTTTCTACTTTTGCACTTTAAATACATTTTCATACCAACAGTTTTGTACTTTAAGTAAATTTAGAATGATTTGTTACAGAGTATTTCTACATGCAGTATTGACAAAAATAGTATTTTTTCCAATGATGTATAGGCCTAACACTTTATAGTATGTTTATTATAATTATAATAGTTATAACTGAGATACCTTGTAGGGTAGGGAAGGGGGCTACAACATATATTGTATATTTATGTATAAAATTGTGTAAAATCACATTGTGCATTCAATACTGCTATAATAATAATGCTATTAAAATATATATTTTTTCTTTTTTTTCTTTCTTAAAATAAATTATATATTTATATATATCCTATATATTTTTCCCCCCCTTTTTTAGGGGACCCCCTGCAGTATCCCCGCGGACCCCCTAGGGGTCGCGGACCCCCTGTTGAAGACCCCTGACAATGCATTATTGCTTCAGCAGCAGTCAGTCAAAGGGTTAATTGCCCAAACAACAACTGGGAAGGATGAGAACAGTGACATCACATATTGCTTTGATCTAGCAGGAAACAGAGCTCTGTAGGAGGCGGGGCATATCCTTATTATTATACTTTCTCAGAGGAAACATTTGCTGCTCATTTGCTGCTCATCTATTGCTTCTCAAGACAGAGAGGAGCTATTGGAACGACTTGGAACTGGTTTGAACCAGTCTGGGCTGGCTGCCATTTTGAACCTCAGTCAGTCAGTGCTGAAGAGAAGAACAACCAGGAGTTATATGCTCTCATGGACTTTATCCTTTTTAGGTAGGTGAAACAACATAGCCACTGGATAAAGTAACCTACATGTACTGTATGTTACTTAAGAATGTTGTCTGCAGTGTTTTTGTACAAAGTGTGTATTTTTCTGAAAGGTTCATCCAACCAGTACAACTAAGCTAATGCTAACGCTAGCTAATGCTAACACTAGCTGATGCTAACGTTTTTACAGTAGACTACATCCTAATGGAACTGAATGTTCAAAATGTGTAAGATAAGCTTCCCTTTTGATAGAAGTGGAAGTTTTTTTATTTTGTATTAACAGAAGGTGCTTTGCTGTGTATTTGTGCACAGCTTGCAGCCTGTTGTGTGGTATTGTGGCTAACAGAGCCAAAGTTAGCTAGCAGCTGTTCAATACTGTGTGTGTGTGTGTGTGTGTGTGTGTGTGTGTGTGTGTGTGTGTGTGTGTGTGTGTGTGTGTGTGTGTGTGTGTGTGTGTGTGTGGTATTTGTGGCTAATGTTAGCTAGCAATGGTAGTAGAGTATACAAATGGAACCAAATTAACCCTAACAGGTCCATCTGGTTCCATTTGTACAGTTCTAGGGGAGTTATGGATGATGGGGGATCATGGCCATATGCATACTAAAAACAGGGGGTCCTTTAAATAAAAAAACAGTTTGAGAACCAGTTCTTAACTAGAAATACTGTTCATACAAAACAGTGTGGGCTCATATGGGCACAAATATATACCCCTGTGCCCTTAGCCTCATTGGCTAAGGGCCCTGCCTTTGTACTGTTGGTATTTTTTATTTATTTTATATTTTTGAGGAGAATATCCTTGGTCTATCCTATGAAGTTTTGGTATAATATACTGGTCTCAAGCCCACTTGTTGTTATTTATATCCTGTGGCACTTGTTGGTGGTGATGTCACCAAGAACACTGCTTCTCATAATTAATGTAATCAGTGATCCTGTTGACTGTTAACCACTTAAGCCCCCCAAATAATCATATTTGAACTGGGGACCCCCCAAAATAGTCATATTTGAACTGGGGACCCTCCACCCTGACAAGCACTTGGAATGCAGTGAGCTTGTAGATCTGTTATTTTCACAATTGTTGCCTCTTACATCATTTGACAATTTGGGCAACGTTTGACCAGTTTTTATATAATTTGTTTACTTTTAATGTTATAACGGTCTTTTCTTTCCTTTGTTCCCCTGTTCTTTTGAGGTATTAGAAATGTGGTTTTCAACCTTTGGGTCGGGACCCCCAGGGGCGTCCCTAAATTATTTTGGGGGGTCCCCTGATGATTGGCTAATCATTGTTTTCTCAACAGTAAACAAACCAACAAACTTTAAGTGTATAGAGGGTATTTGCACATTTCTAAAGTGACAATTTAAGGACTTTTTAATACCTCTAAAATGACAGACTAAACATTGGGCCAAATGATCAAATATTAGACTCAGAGATTGTGAAAATAGAAGATCTACATGCTCACAAAGCCTCGCAATGCGAGGCGTTGTGAGCATGTAGATCTGCTAGACTTTCACAATAGAACAGTGTTATACAAAATGTACTGTCCCAACTCTTAGTGCTCGTCAGGGTGGGGGGTCCCCAGTTAAAATATGATTATTTTTGGGGTTGCGGCCTGAAAAGTTTGAGAACAACTGCAGTACGTGACAGCAGAGTTAGTACCAGACGCTAAATAAGTAGGCTACTGGCAGCAGTGCGCAAAAGCACTTCATGTTGTTTGATCCGGCACGCAATATTTATTTATAATATCTCTTTTACATTACTCTTAACACAAATGATCCCCTCTTGCTAATCACATGTTATTATAATCACTCCTGTTATGTCAACATGCTAGATTCAGTGAGGCTCACTGAAACTAGCCTTTCTCAGCTCCAGTGCAGACAATGGGGACTGATGACACCACCATTTTGCAGCCGTGTCCTGCCCAAAGGAACAGAGCTGACCTGACTCATCTCGCTCAGGTAAGATTTGCAGATGACTGTTTGAAATGGAGATCAAGATGGTGATTCTGATAAAGGGGGCAGCAGGGGGGTAAATGGCAAAGTACAATTGCGGAGAAGTATGGGGGGCATGGTTTACATTTGTGCTACTGTAAATATATTTGGCCACCAAATCCCTGTCCCCCCCTTTTCCCCCCTCCCACTTAGATGATTGAAAACATTCTGATGGCCAAACCTGGAGGAGAGAGGATCATTACAGAGTGTCAGAATCCCCTGTCAAAACCCAGTGTTGTGAGGCCATCGCACTGATGAACCATACAACTGATGAAGCAATCGTCGAGGAGAAGATGAAACACACCTTCACCCATCGCCAAGCAATGGTTCATGACCCAGTGAAGTCCTCTGAAATATTCACCACCTTTCCAAGATTTCTTGACATTGCGGGAATGGTATGTATTGCCTTAAAGTCGAACTGAAATGAAAAATGACTTTAAACAGATCACAGCCCTGGTCATAAGGTGAACCTATTAAAAATGTATGCCACGTTGTCGTCTGTATTCCATCTTGTCTGCAGATGGAGCAGAATTTCAGTCTGATGTTTGGTGATGACATCGCTGCATCGCTGCCCCTTTTCCAAGTTCCTGGAAAAGGGGCCTACTCGCTACAGGCAGAAAGTCCTTGAACAAAGCCATGGCCTCACCCAGACAGGCGACCTTGAAGATCTGCTTCATAAAGCTGAATCCCAACAGGACAACTGGAAAATGGTATGCTGGAATTAAATGACTAATACTAATGGAAGAGGGAATTGGTTTCGAAACCAAAATGAAGAGATTTTAGTAAAAATGTCTGGTTTTTTTTCTCTCCCTTGTATTTTCAGGATGGGACAGTGAGATGTCCTCCATCTTGCCTTATCCACCTCATGCCACCCTCACCTCAAGGCCGCAACAAGAGACCAGGGAAGCTCTCAGCCCGACAAGCCATTGACCACCTTGTGAAGTTCATCTAGGTAAGGTTTTAGTTCAATTAAAGTTTAAGATGGCTCACTGTTCTGTCCCTAATAGTCACCCTTAAAACTATACTTTTGTGAAATCATGCGATAACCATGCTCATCTGTAATCAGCGACTGCCCTGTGATAATTGTCTGCTTTCGCCCCCCACAGATCTATCCCCATCAGCCTGAGATACACCGATATGAATATGTTTATTTATTTTACATTTAGCAGAATAAAGATAAGGCAGAATGTTGTTGGTTGCATTTTGTGGCAAGAAGTGATTCTGGTGGCTATCTCATAAAGTTGGGGCTCTAAACTGCAAACATATTAATTGTAATAACATGACTAATGAAGTTCTCTTGTCACAGACTGGACAGCATCACGAGAGTCGTCAACCCTATCTACTGGCTGTGGGGACCCAGAGGTGTACCATACACAAATACTTCATTGTGATTGACAAACGTGCAATCCCGTGTAAGTCACCAGACTCCCTTGCCTCTTTCGACACGCTTTTTAAAAATCATTTCGTCTTCGCTACCTCGTACAACCGGGATCTGGCTAATGTCTACCACTTCTTGCAAAGTGCTGTTTACCAGATAGATGCTGCTACCACCAAGGTCAATCCCAGGGTCAAATAAATGAGAGCTCGGATGCTGCACTGATTATTATTTTTATTTTGTTTTTATTTATTTAATACTTTTGAGATTATATTGTCTCCTACCGGTTGGGTCCCCTACCAGAGACTCCCGGCTCTTGATTCTGCACTGATTTCTGATACTTTTGAGATGGTTTTGAGGGTTCTGATGCTAAACTGAGAAGATTTATTTTGAGGGCTCTGATGCTGCACTGAATTTTAATACTGAAAAGTATATTGTTATCTGAGTGCTCTGATGATGCACTGATTTGATACTGAGATGTTTTGTTTTATTTGTAAAGTCCCTCAGGCCAATGCCAACTCACTAACAACGCACTTGAAGTTAATCCACAGACTTTGTTCAGGAAAGACACTTTGTCTTAAATGCGGTCAGCCTGGTTGTTCTAATTTCTTTGGTACTTTATCTTAATAAAGCACACAAACCTTGTGATTATCCTGTTGAAAGCCCCTCTAAAACTGAAGGTTTAGCTGGAAGTTTTGTTGATGACTTTACATCAAACAGTGCCCCTTCTGGGTCCTTCTTAATAAGAGTCTTGTAGATAGCTGCGCTGCAACAGTCGCTGAACAGTGGCAGGTGTAGGCCGAAACGATCATTAACTCTTTGGTTATTTCAATGGAAAAGATTGTGTCTCAGGGTTTAATGTAACATTGTATCTTTTATTTTCCCCCACTGACTGAGAGAAGGTTCGAACGACATCACTGGCGTGGGGAAAACATGTTGACTGTGCTTATATAGCTAATTTCATCTTCCCTGTCTGCAGACTATGTCTTACGGTATGGCACCGAAGCTGGATGGAAGGCGGTGTCCGTGGAAACACTGGTCGCACAACGCAGAGGCGATTCACAGGAAGGGTAAGAACAGCCTGCTCTTCCTGAGAAGACGGGATCGTTTGGCGTGTGCAACAGGATGCTACAGATGTTCTACCAATCTGGTATGGCAAGTGGAGCAGTTTTCTTTGGAATAACGTGCTGGGGAGGAACAACTGAGCGGGTGACACCTTCAACCTCAACAGACTGGTGAGGAAGGCGGACACCGTTGTTGGGTTCTCCTTGCAGGGGTGGAGGAATTGGCCAGGGTGCAGGAAACTTAATACAATCTTTAAGAACTCCCACCCGAGATCCTCGGATACTGGAGTAAGAGACAGAGGAACAGATAGATTCATCTACCCAGGACGGAGACGTGAGAGACTGGCAGTCCTTCGTGAATGTTGTCCTCACATTATACAATGAAACACAACGGTCGTTTGGTAAGGACAACTGTAACTTATAACTGGAATAGTTATCACTGACTGTTTGTTCCTGTCCGGTTTTGCTGGGAGTACATGTCACTTCTGCTTTTTGCACTGACCAATGGGCACTTTGCACTCTTAAGTGAACTTTTAAGCTGTGCGCATTTAATTAGTTAAGTATTATTGCATGTTTTTTTTTTTGCATGTATTTGACTTAAGTAGCAGTGACTGTTTTGGTCACATTGATTTGATTAGGGTCACTTTCTTGTTTGGCACTGCATTCATGAGTAGTAAGGGGAGGAACTGTGATGTTTGTTTTTATTTTATTTGGAATAAAAGACCACTTTGGTCGTAGTTTGGGTTGTTGTATAACTAAAATGTATTGTTTTCCCTTGGCCACCTTAGAGTTACATCATGGCAAGGTAAATACACAACCCAAACCTTTTCCAAAGTAGTCTTTTAAAAGACTACTGTTAAAAGCACTTCATCTTCAGCCACCTTACAGAAAATAAAGTTTTATTGAAGGAAATTAAATAAAGTTTTATTGAAGGAAATTATTGTATTGTTTTTATATCAAAATATCTGCATGTATACTGTATCTCATTTACAGCTCCAAGTGAGAAAAAAAGGTTCTGGGTAATTAAATCTCAATTATTGCTCATTAATGGCTCAAAGTAAGAATCTTGGGTCACAGTTAAGAGACTTAAATGAGCCATCAGAGAGCTCTCACCTATGTCTCATGTATTGCTCCTATCATCTCAAATAAAGCTACTCAATTATTTCTCATATTTGGCTCAATATGAGAGTAATATAGGATACACTAATGAGTCAATAGAGAGTGCTCCCCTACATCTCGTCTCTCACTCCCTGTAATCTCAGAATAAGATACTCAAATTCTTCTCAAACATGGCTCCAAATGAGAAGCTCCTTAAAGATCCTAAAGCACCTTTAGGATCTACAAGGAGCTTCAAGGAGAGCAATATCTGATCTTCTAATGAAGCACACATGAGAAACAAAAGTGTGGCTCCCTTACGTCTCATGAGCAACTGAAAAGCTTTAAATGAGAAGCAGATTTTTCCTCTGGGAAGGGGAATAGGGATAGGGCGACCGCCCCAGGGAAGTGGCTCTCCAACAAATCACAGCAAAATCAATATAAACAAAATCATATAAATCAAACACAGCAAACGGGGGGATTACCACAACCCTGGGCGGCCGCCCCTGTCCCAACGTAAGGCCCCAGCACCGTGGCCTGTGTAATAGAAAGAGACAGGTGTTAGAATGAATGATTCACAGTAGTTTCAATATAGGACTGGTTTCCTATTGAAACTAAATATTGCCGTCTTTATATATTGGCCTAGTGCCGGATAGCTGTAATTAAATCAAGTAAAGGAACCAAATAAACTAAATAAACTAAATAAATCCAACACAATAAACCATAAAGCAAAATAACAAACAATAAGGCTGGCCGTAAAGCCGGGCTATGGACCGCCGGGTAGGACGGCTGTAAGGAGCCGTACAAACGGCGTATCTTCGTGCCGCCCGCCGGCAACTTTATGAATGGAGGAAGAGTGGTATCAGACGTTGGCTTTTCTTAATGGCTGGTGACCGTAAAAGGTCCGCAAAGCAGCAGCGGCCCTGGCCCTGAAACAGGCAACAAGCGGCCCGGTTAGTTTACTAATTATACTACATAAAGTTCACCGAAACAGGAACAGAGAGATGCACAACTCACCACTTAAACAACAGCGGCAGACACGGATGTCCCGTCCGCGCAGCGGCCCCCGGGTATAGCTGTTAAGTAACTGGAATAATAAAACAAAGCCCATGTTTAGTCTGGTGCAGACACCAAACGAAACTATACTGCGGAGAGGGAGGACTACAAACATACCTAATGTGCGTGGCACTTAATCGCCGCACAGAAGTGCAGGAGCTCAGACGAGCGCTTGTAGCATCAAAGCTAAAAGACAACAAACGGTCACGGTCAAGTTCAAGTTCACTATGCAGCATATACTGGCGATGTTTAAGCAGCAAGACGGAGAGACATACCTGCGTTGAACAAGACAGGAGCACAGCGATATATATATAGCCCAACGGCCAGCGTTTAGAAGACAAAGTGTTTGCAAAGTGTTTGCAGAACACAACGAGGAGCGTGGCACCAGGTGAGCAGAGACGGCTGACTCTGAGAGGAGTGGTGCATTCTATATACTGGTGGCCATCAGCCCACTGATGAGTGGGCGGAGAGTGGACCGTGGGAACGAACGCCCATCCTGCTACAGTAACAATCTGCGAGGACACACGCACGGACACGCATGGACGGACGGGGAGAGGGGAAAACATACTCTCCCCCATGCCTTGGCTGGTGGAGACAATGAAAACAGAGCTGACTGACATCTGACTACACCGACCTGGCGGCAACTTGACTCCCATGCCCTGCATAAACTAAAGCTGGCGCTTAATTTTACGAATCGAGGCCAGAGGGCCTCTAGGGCCAGATAGCAATTTAGTTTACTTTGGGTTTTTGTTGTTTCTATCCAATAGCTTTCATATTTTTGTTTCTGTTGATTCATAATTTGGTTGGGTCGGATTTGTTGGGGAATGATGTCACTGTCCTGTGGCGGGTTGTTGTTAGGAGTGTCTATAGGAGGCTCTGATGTTGGTTTGTTAAGCATCAGGACCAGCTGACTGAGAGGACTCTTCTCTATGTTCATCTCTTGGCTTTTGAGGGCTTTACAATGATAGGATTTGCGGTTGCTCATTTTTCAATGTTTATAATTAGAGGATATTGGCCTAATTCTGCTCTGCATGCATTGTTAGGAGTCTTCCTCTGGACCCGGAGGATTCTCTTACACAACTCTGCATGCAGGGTTTGTTTCTATTGGATGTTTTTGCCATTTTCCAAAATTGTGTTTTGTTAGAGGACCCCAAACTTCACTTCCATAATGCAATTAGTTCAATCACTGATTGGAATATTTTGAGCCAGGTCCTAATTGGGATGTCAACCTGTGTTGACTTTTTTATGGCATAGAAAGCTCTCCTTGCTTTCTTTTTCAGTTCATTAATAGCCAAGTTAAAATTTCCAGTGGAACTGATCTTCAGCCCTAGGTATGTGTAATTGTTTGTTTGTTTTTGTTGTTCCTATTGTGAAGTTGTACTTTCTTCTCTGACTTGTGGACCTTTTTTGGAATATGACTACTTTAGTTTTGTCAGGGTTAATTGTCAGGGCCCAGGTCTGACAGAATGTTTCAAGCAGAGCCAGGTTCTGCTGTAGACCCTCCTCTGTTGGTAACAGTAGAACCAGGTCATCTGCGTAAAGGAGGAATCTGATTTCAGAGTCATGTAGAGTAGATTTATTCACTCTATTATTATTTACTTATTAGTTCAGTCTGTCCACTCTAGACGGGCAGGGTGGATTGGGGTAGAGGGGAGTGAGTTGGTCCTAGAAGTAAAAGTAAAGAGCGTTTTTCAAGGCACACAACCTATGATCAATTTAAGTATATGAACTATGAATGAGATGTATGCTACCCTTTGCTTCATCCTTCTTCGGTCTGTGTTAAAGAAAATTAAAAGGAAAAACTAACAGAAAACAACCAACAGGGAGGACGTGCAGTGTTGATGTGGTGGTGGTTTGGTTGTTTTGACCTCAACTGTGTATGATTTCACAATAAAGTATAATTGTGAATGAGTCCTACCAGTAAGACTTGTCCACCAAGGTCTGCATGGCGTCTGGGGATTACAATTTAGTCATTTAGCAGATGCTCTTAATCCAGAGAGATTTACAACTAGTAAGACGCCTCAGGGCGAGGTCGCGCCAATTTATGAAGACCCCTGGTACCCTTATATGGAGATCCATGTACTGTATATGGAGATATGCTGTGAGGCCAAAACATGCTTACTCAGTTATTCGTTATATTAAAGTCCTATGATGTATATGACATCTGACATCATACCCTTTTATGCCCATACATGGAGATCCCTGTCTGTAGAACCAGTGTGACGGCCCCTATGGCCTGATAGGGTTATGTGAGTGTGTGCCTTAACAATCCTGTTGCAGTGCTGGTTGGAGGGCGGAGCTGGAGCTGATCAGGAGAAGAGGAAACACCTGGCCAGTGTCTCCTCACACTATAAAAGCCCTGCCTAACAATGCTCTTTCTCCTCAGTCCTCCCCGCAGGCCGCTGGAGTGGCAGGCCACCTCACAAAGCAGCTGTTCATTTTCGTTATGTTGATTTAGTTAGGTTCATTTAAACGATGGGCAGTTAGTTTCCCTGCCTGTTTATTTTTGCATCCATTTTCTTAACTTTATTCATTTTGTAAATAAAATTCAAAATTGTGGTGGTCCTGGACACACCAGCCACACAGATATGGGCTGTCTTGGCCATCTGTTTTGGCCATATGGATTCTGTTGGTGTGTTATGTGGCCGATGTGGCCTCCATATATGGGCATTCCAATATGAAGTCCTGTTAGATATGGGCTTAATATTGATGACATCAGGGAACTCCATATATGGGCATGAAAGTGATTCTGTTAGTGTGACATCAGTGAAGCCAGAGCGTGATGTCAGAGCATTCCGTTAGAGTGGTTCCCCTGACATCAGAGTATGATGTCAAAGCGACAAACCCATAGAACCACAGTATCAGGCGTGACAGACAAAGATACACAGACAAGCTGTGACCGTTTCCATAGTAAACTTGCGACCTATAGTTGCAATAATTAGCAAGGTACTAATACGTCAGTATATCAATACATCAAATGCAAAGAAATATTAGGCTAATCTAAGAAAAAAACATTGATAGTAGACCAAGCACACTTTCAGTAAAAACGTAACATAAAAAATAAAACAAAGTGCCATCTAAAGATAACATGTATGGTCATGATGATGTGATGGCGATGTCTGCTGTGTGTCCACTGAGGTCTGCAGCATTGTGTCTGGTGAGGTCTGTGAAGCTAATGATAGAAACACATTTACACATACTGTACATCCTGAATTGCGATTGTGATATTATATTTTAAAACTACTGTTAAACAGATTACCTGCTACCATCCTCCCAAGTGCGTCCAGTGGCATGATGGCATTGAACCCTTTCTTTTTCCACTTGGCAATGGTTTCTCGCTCTTTTTTCTCATTAGAGTGGTGAACAATGTTTCTCACCAGAACGATGTGAGCTGAGAGGGCCATATTATTCAAGAAATAATTGTTCTTCCGCAGCTCAGAAAACAACTGTTCAGCCACTTGGCTGTTGAGCCGACCTGCCAACTCTGGGACGAGCAGATCTTTTTCATCTTTGCTGTTCGTTTCATGAAGCCTGTCGCATAACACATAATGTTGAGAAGACTTGGTAACTGGATGGCTGTCATCTTCAACATTGCCAGCATTTGACTCCAGAAGCCATGGAAGGTGGATTTTCAGATTCTTGTCCTTAGCAGCCTGTATGTTCTCAGGTGTTGGAGGAGCAAGACGGCCTTCATAGGGCTGGAATGGAATGTGTAATGTCTGTCTTACATTAGGGTGGTTCACAACTCTTACATTCGTGTGGTTCACAAGACCTCTTGCAAAGTCGTAGACCGATATGTTTGGGAGGTGTTTCCACGAGAGCAGCAGATCAGCTAAGTCTCAAGGGCCCTCAGCTCTAATGTTAAACTTAAGGCTGTATACTACACCACATGGACACATTATGGCAGCCAAACCACCTTGATGGATAGAAACAAATTAAACAATTAGGAATAAGTATAATAAACATTTTTTTTAAGCTTTTAAAAAAGCCTTTTTTTTTTTCTTTATTGAAACATCATAACAATCAATATTCAAACATCAGGCAATAGAAGACCCTGGGCCTGGGTCTTTAGAAGACCCGTCTTGCTCTTTCTCGTTTGGGCCCACTCTCTTCTTCGGGATCCGGCGGTGCTGTTCGTGCTGTTTCTCCCGTTCCTCTTGCTCTTTCTCGTCGGCCGCGATCTTATCTTGAAAGAATTTAAAGGCAGGCTTGGCACTGATGGCAGGCTTGGCACTGATAGCAGGCTTGGCACTGATGGCAGGCTCGGCAGCAGCTGCAGCTCGGAACCGCTTGCTCAGCAATAGGTTGAATGCGGTACCCATGTAATCAGGCTTTGGTTCAGGTACAAAGTTGATCTTGGTAATGGTGTTGATCCAGGGGCCGGCATAGGGGTTTGGTCGGCGTTGTTCTTCATCCTGAATGGTAAGAGAGAAAAATGTATTAGTAAATATATATAAGCCCTTTTGTTACCAGTGGAATTTTAGCCAGAGCGATGATGTTTTTGGCAAAAAGAAGACTCTGCTTTCATTTGAAGAACTTATGGCTAAATTTAATATTCCTAGAACACACCTGTTTAAATTTGTCCAACTCAGGGACTTTATAAAGGTTAAACAAGCACAGTCTCTGACGATTCCTCCTCTGTCGATAATAGAAAGAGCTCTCATCAGGAATCCCTTTGAAAGGGGCATCATATCTGGGTTTTATACTCTCCTGGTGGACTTCTCGCCTGAAACATCTGAATCTAGATTTAATGCCTGGAACTCCAATTTACAAGGGGAGCTAACAATAGATGAGTTTAACACAGCCTGTGAGGAGGCTCAGGCACAGACTAGTAATACTCGTTTAAAACTGCTGCAATATAATTGGTTGATGAGGGTGTACATCACACCAGAAAAAATAAACAAATTTAATTCTAATATCCCGGACACTTGTATCAGATGTAACGATGATAAAGGCACTCTGTTCCATTGTTTGTGGGCATGTCCAAGAATAAAGGAGTTTTGGGAGGAGGTTAGAAAGGAGCTACAACGGATACTACTTATTAACATTGAGCTAGATCCAAAACTCTTCTTATTAGGCCTTTACCCGATTGGCCATAGGATAAAAAACAACAAGATTACATTTCTAGATCTTGGTTCCTGCAAGCCAAAAGGGTTATCGCCCTTTCATGGAAAAAGACAGGGAAACCTAGCATCGCTCAGTGGTTTAAGGAACTGTCTTTGTGCCTCCCATTAGAAAGGATCACATACACTCTCAAGAACAAACAAGAGATATTTGAGAAAATATGGGGGAATTTTATCCAGTATGTCAAGGGCAATGATCTCTCTTATTTAATGGAGGAACCAGGTGTGGGGTAGCTGCATTCCCTCTGCGGGTCGTTTGTCCGGCCTTGTGGCGTGGGACTCTGGGTGTGATTAGTGTGAAAGGTATATGTGCTCTTTGTATCATTGTTGTTTAATGATCTTGTGTGTCGTGTTTTTTGGGTTTTTTTTTTTTTCTTGTACGTTGTTGTACTTCCTTTTGTTTTGCTTGTTTTGTCTGTAGGTAGTCTGTTGTTGTCCTGTGTATGTTGTTTGATATGTTTTTTGAAAAAATGAAAAACAAAATAAAATATTGTTTAAAAAAAAGTATAATAAACATAAGTATGGTGAATATCAGCAATGACCGTTGAATCTGAATGACAAGCCAAAAAAATGCAAAGCTTTCACCTGATTGATTGATTGATTGATTGAAGAATTTATTAGAAGTTTGCAATAGAAAAAAGTACAGTTTCATGACAGTACAAATCACTGGTACAAGGTCAACTAAAAGGAGATCCTAGAAAGCCGAGGCTTATTTCCACAGGAACCACACTTAGAGTATCTCATATAACATTGAAAGACAGACGGATAGAACATAGTACTTTATCTAGGATAATATCAGTTTCAAAAGCATAATATCAAATACAAAGGCAGAAAGAAAAAAGAAAAAAGAAAAGGGGGGGGGGGGGGAGCATGGGGGCTTAGTCACGGGTAGCAGCTGTCTGAAGGTGACTTTTCATGCCAATTTTGAAGGAGGCTAGGGATTTGCTCTCCTTTAAGGCTTGTGGAAGGGCGTTCCACATGTTGATGGTATAGCAGGAGAACGAGTTAGAGCCTTGTTTCGTGTTAAATCTACGTTGATGATGATTAGTGGAGCTGCCTCTGGTGTTGTGATCGTGAACATCCTTGACCTTTAAGAAGTAGTTTGCCAGGTACATGGGTATCTTGGAGGTGTAGTGAATCTTGTACACCAGGCCCATTGCAAGATGCTGTACTCTGTCAGCTACTTTGAGCCACCCCACGCTTTCGTGGTGATGAACGGTAAGATGCTCCCCAGATCTTCTCAAAGACTGTCATACGCCTGTCTGTTTTGCATTTCAGTCCTGAGGCGCAGAAGGAGATCCATCTTTAAACCTTTCAAAGAGTCAATACCACATTTGTTGCACATCTTCCACCTGTGTAGGTTAACACATGGGCTGCTCAGGTTTATAACATTTCTAGCTGTTGCTGCTGCCGCCGTTCACTCATGCTTTATTTTGAAGAGCCTCGGAAGCTTCGTGCGTGTGCACGTGGGTGTCCACTGACGATTGAGGAAGATAATCCCTTTGTTTACAAAAGCTTGCGAAACTAAAATCCAAGCGGGAGCCGACCATCACGTTATAGTGTCGCCGTGAAAACAATCAGATCTCTGCTTCCCTGGCGTTCTTTTTATCTCATTCAGAGATAAAGCCCTTTTTATGTTTCAGAGTAGAATGGAAATCAATGTAACCAGCCTCCGCCATTTTCTCCCTCTCTCTCTCTCTCTCTCTCTCTGCTACGGGGTGACGTATGGACTCGGGTCATTCAGAGGGCAGGCAGCAGCACGTACAGTTAACCCTTCGTTGTCTCGTTCAGGGACGAGTTTGGCGTGGTGACACCTAGTGGCCTTAACTCGTTACTGAACGAGTTTGGCCTCCCAAGTGTTAAGAGAAACAATAAATTAACTAATGTGGAACATTAGCCTTGGGGGGCTAATGTTCCACATTCAATGTATTTAGCTGCCTGAAAAGCCACTTTGGCTCCTATACTTCCAAACTGTTTTCCTGCTCTTTACAGGCCTGTAGCAGAAGAATAGCTACATGAAGAATTTGGGTATGTTAAAGGAGTAGTTGTCGCATTCCTAAGACAATAATTTGATAACAATAAATGTACCCTCATTGATTCCGGGTGGGGACCCGTCCCCATCCGGAATCAATGGAGATACATTTACAAAAAAATAATGTTTGTCTTAGGAATGTGACAAATACAAAAAAATACTATTGAACTCAAGTCTCCATGGCGTGAGTTATCAATAGGGAAAAAAGGCATTTTGGGGTGAACCACTCCTTTAAATGAGAAATGTACCAAAACGTACCTTTTCTTTCCTCCAGCTTCCAGAACGTGTCGTACTGCATCGGAGGGTAGGAAGGGAAGGAATAACTCTTCACCTGACCCAATGCCATTCCTCCACTCCTCACCTTCTTGTTCATTGTGTTAAAACCTTCAAAGATTACTATAAGACATTGTAGTTACTTATAGCCGGGGAGCCACTGTGCCAAAATGAGAGAAGACCTGTGATGTCATGACATACTCCAAATTTTAGTTTTTCCTATTAATTTGGTCAATAAGGTACACAGAATGAGAGGCCTGCTCTGCCGGAAACACTGCGAAAAAAAGTTTCCCATTGACTTCACTATACTGGAAAAAGCACACCAAAAAAAGTAGCATGTGAGGGGTCAAACTAAGGGTTCTTCATGATTCTGAATCCATTGCAAGCATTTGTTTTGCATGAAAAACATTCCTTGGGCTAGATTTCAGCCTCTCAAACCTGTGAAAAGTGATGAGTCATCACTTTTCACCGTTATTTTGGTCCGTTTTCTAGCCCAAGAAATGCTTGCAATGGATTCAGAACCATCAAGAACCCCTAGTTTGACCCCTCACATGCTACTTAAAGCATATTTTATTGGTGTGTTTCTTTCCTGTATATTAAAGTCGATGGAGTGAATATACAAATGGCCATAACTTTTTTTCGCAGAATTTCCGGCATTCTGTGCACCTTAATGACCAAATGAATAGAAAAAACAAAAATAAAAAGTATGTCATGACGTCACAGGTAAAACCCTATTCTTTGAGCTTTTGGGCCTGTGGCTCCCCGGCTATTAGTTTGTTCAGCAGAGAACAGCACTTCTACAAGTAAGTCTATTTTCCAAGGACAACCTCTGGATATGATGCTGAGCACGTGCTTCTTTGGTCGACCATGGCGAGGCCTGTTCTGAAATTGCCCGTCAATTTTCTTATAGCCTAATCCATCTTTATGTAGCGCAACATTTTTTTCATATTATTGTTATTATTCAGATCCTCAGAGAGTTTGCTATGAGGTGCCATTTTGAGCTTCCAGTGACCAGTATGAGATAGTGTGAGAGCGATAACACCAAATTTAACACGCCATGCCCCCCATGCACACCTGAGACCTTGTGACACTAACGAGTCACATGACACCGGTGGAGAGAAAATGGCTAATTGGGCCCAATTTGGACATTTTCACTCAGGGGGTTTTGGCCAACTCACTTTTTTTGTTGCCAGCTGTTATGGCTGTGTTTTGAGTTATTTAACATTTAACATTTACACTGTTATCCAAGTTGTACACAAACGAATCGAGGTGTCATTTCTTCAGTGTTGTCCCATGGAAAGATATAATTCAATATTTGCAGAAATGAGAGGGGTGTACTGACCTTTGTGAGATACTTTAAAGAATACTGTTTGGTAACCCTTTGTTTTCCTAGCCTGATTTCAGACTCTACGCTGGAGCTTGAGTCTGAAGTTGTCCCCATTCTATTTGATTGAAAAGGGGAGGGGATTTAAAATTTGAAATTCCCAATCACAAGAGATCTGGTGGGAGGGGTTGTGTTTGACTTTTGCACACAAAACATTCCCTCCTCCCCCTCCCCTCAATGACATGCACCAAACTGTTGTCTTTGATGTTTCATTGATTAGAGAGAATCACTAACGAGCTATCGACACTTGTAGTTGTAGCTCTTTTGAAGTTCAAAGGAGGCAATTAAGAACTCTGGTGTGCCACCCCTCCCTCCATTGTTTCTGTTGATTCTCAAAAGTTAGACGCACCCCTCCTCCATATTGCATTGATTTCATTGGTCGGTTACGATCGGTTTCGGTAGAAAGAGACGCGTCATATGACAAAACCAGACCAAGAGAAGCAGTTCACTCAGAAGGTGGGCGGGTCTATTGGCTGGAGCCAGGCTATTGTTTTCCAGTCCCCAGGTACTTCCCAGGAAAGTACATGGTAAACACATTTCCAAGTTAACACAATGGAAACCTACTGTATTGGAAAACAATATGGTAATAAAATACAATATAATATTGATATGCATGAATTTCTGAACTCTCATAACAACTGGCCGTGTTTGGCAGTGTGCAAGGGCGTAAGTCTGAGGGTCTTGTTGGTTACTCTAAAATGTCTTTGCATAAATACATAAAAAGCTCCTAATGAGAGCCACTTGGTGTGCATCGTTCTGCCGTAATCACTGTGTGGAAGGGTGGGACATTGTTCTGAAAAGGTCAGGCAGTAAACATCACACCCCTCACACTCACAAGGTTATATGGAGAGAAAGAGTTCCTTTCTCTCTATCTCTCCATAACCTGGGCTGGGCTCCCCATACTTAGTCAGGTCGCTTGTGTATTTTTGTCTGATTTTTTTGAAGATTTGTAAAACTATACATTTTTGGAATCTTCAGAGCATGGGGAATCCAAAAATTCCCATTTGCACAGACACCTGCAAAGCCGCCATTTTGGACATTAAAAATGGCCGACATAAAATACATCATTTGTGCTATCTTGGCTTCTAGACAACCTAGAAACTTAATTAAACATGCCAATCCTATGTTTTCTGGGTCAAGGAATTGAATGAGTACATTATGGGTGTAAAATGTTCCGGCCCCCCACCCCCTTTCTGGGGGTTCTCTATTTTGGGACCTCCCAGAACAGTACGCCAGCCAGTTAATGTCCTGTTTTCATAATATTAGAGTTGTTTTGTAGGTTTTAAAACATCCTGAGTTCATTTATCACACTTTTAAAGCAGCCAGAATAACCCTTCTGGCTTTTGGTTGGGGTCTTTCCGCACCTGGGACCCCCAGACAGACCCCTGAGCCTATCTCAGTAATCGCTCTGCTCCAGAACAATGTTAAATTAGATCATTATTGAAGCATAAAAGTTGTTGTAGCTGGGCTCTGAAAACAAAAAGTAGTAGTAGCAAATACCAGGGGTCTTCCGCGGGGGGTCCGGGACCCCTGGGGGGTCCGGGACCCCTGGGGGGTCCTCAGAGTTACTACAGGGGCCACCAAATCTTGAAGGGATTTGAAACTTTGAATGTTTTTTGTATCCTGGGTTTATGTATTGTACTTTGATGGTTTATTAGTATTCTCAGTATTATTTATAATATTTTTGTGTTGGACAGTTATGGTTGACAGGTGTTACTGCAGGGAATAATTAAGGTATTGCAACTTCTTATTTTGGGCACGCAGACTAACATGTCCATTTATTGCACTGCACTCACTGACAACAACAACAACACACACACACACACACACACACACACACACACACACACACACACACACACACACACACACACACACACACACACACACACACCTGTGTTATCGTCACCCCAAAACCTGCACCCTATCCTCTCAAAGAGCCCATGGTCAATTATGCCCAAAGAGATTCACTACAATACTAATCTCAGACATGCAGGATCTATTCGTCTTTATCATCATCATCTTCAATGTCCAACCTAATAGTGTTGACAATCTCCACATAGCATAGAGTGAAAGGCAGGTTATTTGAGCAGCTGTACCGTCCTTTGCAACCTGCTTTGCAGCCACATTTGATGAGCTCAAGGACTGCCTTTGGAGCCGGGAGGGAAAGACACATGACTGGAACATACACTCTCTGCATTCCATCTATTTTCTTTGATTGGTGGAAGCTCAGGGAAATTTGTCAGGTATGATTAATACCGCATTGTGACATAGTTGGCACGGAGGATATGTGGTAGCAGTACGAGTTGGTTGTTGGACCTTTTGTACTGTAAACACGGCATGCAACATGCTCCAATGACTGCAATGTTGATTAATAAGCTCAGGAGAAATGGAACCTTTGCTAAGTGGTTAATGGCTTTGTCATCATTGTCAGGCTTCAAGTAGGCGTTGACCCATGACAAATTGTGTAGCCCAAGGAACCCTTAACATTTGTGACATTCAATAACTTGAACTGGCTCAAATATATCTATTTACATTTTTTTTGTACCTTGGCTTTGACTGTTGCAAATATCAGAGAAGTAACAGCAGGAGATAACAAAGTGACTGCAATGCAGCCAGAAGGCACGCACATCTAAAGCCAATGTTGGCTGGGTGCTAGACTAAAGCAGTGTATACAAATAGAACAATAAAAGTCTGCACACCAATTTATGCTCCCAAACATTACGTTTACTTGTGGTAACGTTTTGAGCCTACCGGCTCTTCTGATGAAGAGCCGGTAGGCAGGAGGACATCAGTGTCGGGTGACCAAACACATATGTCTCACAAAGCACCATAAGCAGCAGAGACAAGGACTTGATGAGGAATCAGCCTCTTCATGTGTGTGCACTTCCTCAAAATCATGTCCCTTGATGAAGGTATCATATTATGATGCCTACTTTGTCATACTTGACAAATTCCCCTGAGCTTCCATCAATTGAAGAAAATAGATGGAATTCAGAAAGTGGAGGGCATGTTCCAGTCAGGTGTCTTGCCCTCCCTGCACCAAAGGCTTTTTTTAATTGATTTGATTGAAGTATTTATTAGAGGTTTTGCATAGGAAAAAGTACAGTTTCATGACAGTTCACTGATACAAGGTCAACTAAAAGGAAACTCAGGTAAGGCGTAAGACATTGAGATCCTTCGCTTTAACTCATATACAGTAAATATAGGCAATACTTGAGCTCATCAAATGTGGCTGCAAAGCAGATTGCAAGGGACGGTGCAGCTGCTTAAACAATACAAACAAAGACTGTCAACACTATTAGGGAGGACATGTATTGTAGTTAATCTCTTTGGGCATAATTGACCATGAGCTCTTTAACCCTTCCCCAGCCACGTGGAGCCCCTTAATATTAAAACCAGATTAAACCGTACTTCCTCTGTACTCGAATTAGCCGACCGGAATTTTCCGTACTAGGTCATTAAAACCGAAATAAATGATAATTATCAAAAAACAACGATCGGCCGCTGTCCTCAGTCTTTTCTTCGGCTGGTCTAAAAGGATCATTCTCTCAACCCTTGCACCGGAAGTGCTTCTGGTCACTATCCCTTCTCTATACCCAAAATCCTGTTTACTTTCATTGTAGGAGAAGGGAGGCGTTAGCATAGCATCTCTCGGTTATGTTTTCGACCAGATACAAGTTGAGATCGGGGCTTCATACGGACTGGATTACATTATCTCCATGTGCACGGATCGTGCACGCGAAACGCATGGGGGGGAAGACGACTCGGCCAAAATCCCCACTATATGCCAATGAGGATGAGACACTTCTGGTGAGTTTTAACCGGGGGAAGTTACGGAAGAGAAAAAAAGAATGCTGCCATCCTAGAAGGCACGCGTTGATGTTTATGTTTATAATCATAATATGATGTCTCGGATCATAATACAATGATAGAAATTTCCGGCTAGTCCACAACAAGCCATTCTGGGCCGGCTGGGGAAGTGTTTAAGAGGATAGGGTGCAGGTTTTGGGGTGACGATAACACAGAGGTGTGTTGTGTTGTCAGTGTGAGTACAGTGCAATAAAGGGACACGTTAGTCTGCGCGCCTAAAGTAATACATTGCAATACCTTAATTATTGCAATCCCTGCAGTAACACCTGTCAACCATAACTGTCCAACACAAAAATGTTACAAGTTTCAAATCCCATCAAGATTTGGCGGGTCCCCTCCTGTAGTAACTCTGAGGGCCCCCCAGGGGTCCCGGACCCCCCGCGGAAGACGCCTGGTATTTGCTACTACTCCTTTTTGTTTTCAGAGACAACTTTTTTGCTTCAATTTGATCTAATTTAACATTGTTCTGGAGCAGAGCGATCACTGAGATAGGCTCAGGAGTATGTGGGGGGGGTCCCAGGTGAAGAAAGACCCCAACCAAAAGTCAGAAGAGTTATTCTGGCTGCTTTAAAAGTGTAATAAATGAACTCAGGATGTTTTAAAACCTATAAAACAACTCTAATAATATGAAAATTGGACATTAACTGGCTGGCGTACTGTTCTGGGAGGTCCCAAAATAGATAACCCCCAGAAAGGGGGTGTGGGTCCGGAACATTTTACACCCAACTCATTCGATTCCTTGACCCAGAAAACATAGGATTGGCATGTTTAATTAAGTTTCTAGGTTGTCTAGAAGCCAAAATAGCACAAATTATGTATTTTATGTCGGCCATTTTGAATGTCCAAAATGGCGGCTTTGCAGGTGTCTGTGCAAATGGGAACATATATTTTTGGATTCTCCATGCTCTGAAGATTCCAAAAATGTATAGTTTTACAAATCTTCAAAGAAATCCGACAAACATACATTTCTTAACATAAGAGACCTGACTATACTGCACGTGCCTCTGTTTGGATACCATTATACATTTAGCTATAAACAGCTTTATTCCCAAGTAGGTTTTCACATGAAAAGGAATGTAGCCTACAGTAGGCTGGTGTATAATAATACAATGATAACCATTGTGTTAAAAACATTGTTACATCAGTCCTCATCAGTCCCCCCATTGTGTAAAAACTGTTTTTAATATATAATCATTAGCATGGTACACGGACTGAACATTACAGACTATAAGACATTGTAGTTACTTAGTTTGTTCAGCAGAGAGCAGCACTTCTATACAATATTATTGTATGGCAATCCTTTGTTTTGCAGTCCCCTATTACCAGGTAGGCCTATTTCCCCGGAAAGTTACTTGGCAAACACATTTCCTAGCAAGCGCATGAAAACCTTGGAAAACAAGATTGCTGTATAAAATACAATGCAGATATGCTATATGCTATGCATCCATTGTGTGGTAGGCTGGAAGTCTGAGGGTCTTTTTGGTCGACACGTCACGTCTTTGCATAAATAGAAAACGTCCTTCTGTGTCGTTCTGCTTTAATCACTTAGTGGAAGGGTGGGTTCTGAAAAGGTCAGACGGTAAACAGCCCCGCAGACTCACAGATGATCCCTCTCTCTCTCTCTCTCTCTCTCTCTCTCTCTCTCTCTCTTGTACTCTGTCACCTCACCTCCACGCTGGAACAAATGGATTTACAGTGCAGGTACACGCATGCACGCACGCACACGCACGCACACACACAGATACACGAAAAGTTCCCGCTGCAAGCCGTGCCCTCCAAATCCAATCTGTACATGCAGGACAAAAAAAGGGGGGAAACAAAACTCATCAAAGAAGATCCATAAGACTCTGGTCCAGGCCTACGTGTCCAAACTAAATATTCCCGTGAACTGTAGCCACCTCAAAGCCAAACCATGTTCACTGCCTAGGGCTGTCTGTACAATCTTACCAAAGGGAAAAGAGGAAATCTTTGTCCTTCCTGAAAAGTTACAATGTTATAATGGAAGCCATTGTCCTCGCGATAATAATAATAAAAAAATCTTCCAAACGATGATGTCACTGGTAGAGCCCTTCTATGAGACACAGACCGAGTAGATTTGTTTTGCTACTTTTGAAGCGGTGAAAGCCGCTTCCAAGGTGTGGCTTTGTCTGTCCCGTACATGTCCCCCCCATCTGAATGGTCAATTTTGTCTGTCCCGTACATGTCCCGTGCATGCTTGACCAATTGAGGATTGGTCAAGCTTCACATGCCAATTTGGCCCTCCAGACAAAATCATTCATTCAGAATTCATAAAAATATAGAACTAAAGCACATAGAAAGTATAGATCTAGAACACAGAATGTATAGATCTAGAATACAGATTTCATAGCTCTAGAACACATAGAATAAAAACTCACAGCTTCACTTCGAACCGAGGTTAGATTTTTTCATGAAGATTAGTGAGGACCAGTTATATGAAGATAGGTTGAAAGTTGTGAAGTCGTCCTTTAATGTCTCAAATTAACAAAACAGAACTTTGCAGCTTAAGATTACTATTGTTTTTGCACTAAAGTGTAATTTTATCATGTACGGTACTCATGGCTTTTGTGAACACCCCAGGCAAGTTTCTCTATTCAGTATTCACATATTTCATTTTATCAGTGGTATGTTTTTTTTAAGGTATTAAAAAGGTCTTAAAAGTCCTTACATTGTCACTCCACTGTCATCTGGGGACCCCCAAAAAAAATCATGTGATGACTCCCCTTGGGGTCCTGAATCACAGGTTGAGAACCAGTGCAGAAGAGGGGTGTTACATCCCTGTAATTATCCTAGTTCTATTATGTGTCTTTATCTTATAGTTCATATTTAGTATATTCCCAATATTGCTTGCTTGTAGAGTATATACTCATTCTAGTGTCAGTTTAGGTCTTGGCCTTTGTGTGGAGTGGGAGGAGAGTGAGGAGACCTACCTGGATGAAGAGCTACGCCCTCCTCCAGCCTGAACCAATCACAAGATGGACTCCCTTATAAAAGAGCTGCCACACCTGAGCTCCTTGTCAGTAGTGATGGGCAATCCCGTTCATTTCAGTGATCGGATCATTTCGTTCACGTTCACGGTAAAGATCCGTTCAAAAGATTCGTTCAAATGATTCGTTCATAGCGCGATCGTCCCGTGAAAAACACAATCGCGGGAGCGTTTTTATTACATCGCGAGTACAGCCCGCCGTTGCGTCCTGTCTGCCGGCCGGGGCTTTTAGGGGGAGGGGCGGGGGTGTGAACGAAAGTGTGAACGACCCATTTCAGGGATTTGAACGAATCGTTCACGAGTCATGCTAATGATTCGAATCTTATGAACGAATCACTCATGAACGACACATCACTACTTGTCAGTATGTTTCTCCCTGCCCATGGGGAAACATGCTGTCCACCTTCATACTGCCACTCACATGCTGCAACTTGTTTGGGAGCTACTTCATAGTAGTTTCCCTCTGCCTTGTGTAGCTTTAGAACCTGCTTAGCTTATAGCATTCTTACCTTTGTGAGTTTTGAGAACATTGGGAACTTTAGTAGACTTTGTTTAAACCCACAACTAGGTTGTGGCCTTTGGTTAATACAGTGACTACCATTGCCAGCTTTTTGTAACCGCTCATGTTTTGGATAGTTTAGATTAGAGTAGTCATGTTAGTGTAGAATAATTATTGTAATTTTAGTTATTTTTGATGGTTTCTTTGATTTGCATGGTAGTTATATTTCATTATTGTTAAAGTGTTCCCTTATTTGTTTGAATTATTTATTTGTACATAAGTTCTTAAAAACAACCAATACTGACAAACGAAGTTAATAAAAATACTTCTTTCACCTGCCATTTGCCTTATTTATGTTACATATCCTTACCCCCTAGACCAGGGCATGTAACAGGGGATTCAGAGGACAAATGCCATGAAGGATCAAGTCAAGGTGCTGATGCATGCAGAGATGTGCAGTGGTGGAAATTCTGGAAAAGGTACTCACATTGTAACTCAGTAAAAGTATATAAATACTGTAGAAATACTCAAGTTACAAGTAAAAGTCTGGAATTCAAAATGTACTTGAGTTAAAAAGCACAAAAGTATTGGTATGAAAATGTGCTTAAAGTACCAAAAGTAGGAAGCACTCGTTGCAGAATGTCCCATTTCAAGTTTTCAAATGTATAAAAGATATTTTGAAAATAGTAGATCTACAAGCTTGTAGATGGTCTATTATCAAATGGCCCAAAATGTATATAGGATTGAAGGGGTTAATAATGTACGGTATGTTTTGTAATAATACAAAATAACTAGTAACATTTTCAAATAATTGTAGTCGAGTAAAAGTACAATATTTGCCTTTGAGATATAGTGGAGTAGGAAATACTCCAGTACAGTAAAAAAATAAAAAAATAAAAATCTTACTCAACTACAGCATTTGAGTTAATGTACTTAGTTACTTTACACCACTGTACAAATGTACAGCAGCAGGGACATGCAGAGAATGTTAGAGAGGCAGAGTCTGAATTTTCAAATAGCAGAACACCAAGCTTACAACATTGTGAGCTTGGAGGTCTGCTATTTGCGGTGTCTGATCCCACACTGAAGCATAATCAAGTCAATACTGGAGATGTGGCGTACGGCATGGATTTCTACACAGACAGGGCAATTCTTTCAACGTAACAGAGTTTGGACAAGGCAATTCTCCTGAATGCCGCCTTCAGGTATGGCATGGAAAGAGGGCATTTGCATTTAACCATAGCCAAAACTGCATTCATGGTCTGGAGAGGGCACTTTTTGCAGACGGGTAAAAGGGCATGGGGCTCAAGCCCCCTTTGATGTCTATGTGCCTGATGTACAGTAAGAGTGAAGTGTGGAATTGAATTGTCAGATGATGTAAATGTTACAGACAGTTGAGACACTGAGACAGAGATCAATAAAGCACAGATTTTACACTGTACTAATGAAGGAGGACAGGCTGGACAGCGCTGAGTCAAGCTTCCCTTTATGCCTCAGGAAATCCCTTAACATGTTTAGCACGTGCCCACAAACACACGCGCGCACACACACACGCACGCACGCACGCACGCACGCACGCACGCACGCACGCACGCACGCACGCACACACACACGCACACACATGCACGCGCACACACATGCATGCATGCACAAACACACACTTCTGCACAATGGATCAATTTACAATTTAGGCATGTAGCAGACACTCTTAATCCAGAGCGACGTATAGCAAGGACAACACAAGGTAATACATGAAATGCATAGCAATAGTAATCTAAGAGTATCAGTAGAATATAAAAAACAATGACCTGGTGTCTACATAACATGCTATTACATTTTGTCTTGCAGCCTGCAGGGACATTAAGGCTGGGGCTGGGGCTGTGGGGCAAGTGCTATGGCAAGGCAAGATCACTTCAGCAACTGTGAAAAGTTACAAATCAATGCAGGGGGAAAGACCTATAATAAAAAGTGGCAAACTATTCCGAAGCCCGGCATTATGAAGCAATAAGCCACAAGAGGCGAGTGGTTACCTGGTATTTTACACCGGCTGAGAGGCGTAGCCGAGTGTCTCCAACCCTCTCAGCCGGTGTAAAATACAGGTAACCACAAGCCTTGCACAAGCCTCGCATTGATTTTCTAAAACGGTTACAATATGGCAACTTGAAAAATCATAGACAAGTACCAATTAAAACTGTTCTGTTTCACTAATAATCACAATACGGTCTGCTCTGCAAGAAAGTAGTCCCCAGCTACAAGAAAGTAGTTCCCGGCCAGGCTGCAGAAACAACACAGGTGCAGATACTTGGTGCAATGTGGTGCAATGTGGAACACTGTGGAAAGAAATAACGCACCTGGGTTTGATATAAACTTTCCACCTGGGTTTGATACAAACTGATTCAAGGTGTGGGTTATAGTCTCATATACCACAGCAACCAGCCAATCAGAATCAAGGAATGGAACTAGCCGTTTTAGAATAGAAAGTATACAGACAGGAACAGTTGGTCCGAAGGGCCAAGAGGGGACAGGGAGGTCAGACATATATGTTGGCGCCAGCCATGTACTTTAAATGAAATAATTACATCTTAAAACTCATTGCCTGCCACTGGACCAGTTTGACCAGTTTTGTGTTTTGACGCTGGATGGTGCTGTTCGCTAGCCTATGGGTCACTAATTGTTTTCCAATTCCCCTGGACGTCTCCTGACAAGTCGATGTACCGGTAACTGTGACAAAAATAAGCTTTTCTTTTTTTTAGGAATTAAAAGAAAAAGAAAAAGAAAAACATAACTTGTGTGTATGTGGTGACGAGCTGGACGCAACTAAGCCAGGGGCGTCAATTGGGTATGGCAGGGGTATGCAGCTGCCATACCCTGGGTCCAGGGGGGGGGGATAAAAGTTACTTTTAAATACAAATCCATGAATGTCTCTTTGTCTACTGTGCTGGTTATTGTGTTATTAAATTATAATAAAATCACTACAAATGCAACATTTAACAAAATGGTCACTTTAACAAGGTATTATAATTATATTCTCCACACTTTTATTCTCCCCATCTTGACAAAATGGTATATTCCCAGGTTCCGCAGGTCAGTTGCACAGGTGCAATGCAATATTGTTAATTGTGGCACGTTTACTAACATGCCAAGTTTAGCTGCACTTGAACAACCGTTCCAGGCTGCCATATCCAGCCCAAGAAACCGTAGAAACCTGGGTAAAAAACGGACAAAACTCGTTTATTTTTTTCAGCTATTTTCACAATAGAACCGTGTTATACAAAATGTAATGCCTCTTTTCCATGAGGACTCCCATCTTTGCCATACCCTATAGCTTTTGCTGAACCGACGCCACTGAACTAAGCAAGGTTGACACGGAAGCCTCTCTCTTTCAAATGGATGGTCGCGTCTGCACAAGGTATATTTTCCGATTCTAGGACCACCCGTCTTTTGAATGCACCTGTCTGTGCCCGGGTCGGACTGTTGCAGAATATTCTGCCATTTTTCAAAGGTTGGTGGTGAAAAACGCTCTGAATCCTGGCAGTCAAAACTCAATTCTGTGTTTGACCAGCGGCCAGATGTAAGATGTACCGGGAAGCGTTCCCTCAGATGGACACCGTCGGGGAAAAGAAAACGGGGCAGACCTAAGATCACCTGTAGAGGCTGAGCTGATGGAGATTGGTATCTCGTGGGGCGCGGCAACAACTGGCTGCCAAAGACCGCGATGCTGGAACATTATCGATGCCTTGTGCCCCTTTGGGGATCATAACGTCACTGTCGGCCAGAAACCCTTGTATCTCCAAGTTTCAAATGTGTTCTTTTTTTCATAAAGTAATGCTTCATTATACAATTCTGTCGCACAAAACTAGTGAAAATTGCAGATCTACAGTTGAGACAGAGATCAATAAAGCACTGATTTTACACTCTACTAATGAAGGAGGACAGAGCTGACTCAGCCTTCCCTTTATGCCTCAGGAAATACCTTAACATGTTTAGCATGTGCCCGCAAATGCACATACACAAGCACGCACATCCACACACACGTGCGCGCGCGCACGCACGCACGCACACACACACACACACGCACAAGCACAAGCACAAGCACACAAGCATGCACGAACACACACCTCTGTACAATCGATCAATTTACAATAGCAGACACTCTTAATCCAGAGCGACTGCTTCATCATGCCGCACAAAACTAGTGAAATTGCAGATCTACAAGCACACAACGCCTCGCTGTGCGAGGCGTTGTGTGCTTGTAGATCGGCTATTTTCACTAGTTTAAAATGATAAATACAAAACGGACGGTTTTGGAGTTCCACCTGACAAGTGGAAGTGAGTATTCCCTCAACTCCAGAAGCCATTGCAACATATACTGCAGCCTGCAGATTTAATACACAAACAGAAACAGAAACATAATGGTCCTTAAAAGGATCTTTAAAACAGTGGCTTTCAAACATTGTCATGTTTTCATGATGGACCTCATCTGAAAATGTTTTGTGCCCAGAAGAGAAGATTGTGCGTTATAACAATCTAAATTATTATATCAATTCTAAATGTAAAACATATTTTACATCTGCTATATCCAAAACGGTTAAAGTGGTTAAAATGATTGTGATGCACACAAATTTCGCTGGGGACTCCCTGTAACCCCCCAACCTGGTGTGTGTGTGTGTGTGTGTGTGTGTGTGTGTGTGTGTGTGTGTGTGTGTGTGTGTGTGTGTGTGTGTGTGTGTGTGTGTGTGTGTGTGTGTGTGTGGCTTTAAGCTGGAAGAAGCTACTACCAAAACCACAAAAAGAGGTGATTTGTCAGAGATCATATGTGCATGATTTGATGATAAAGGTCCTATGTGGCTACTGGCTACGCTTTGCTTGGTGTCAAGAGGGACCTCCAAATTATGATTGAAAACCTCCATCTTTTTTTTCTCATTAAGCTGAAGCAATGCTTTTTCACCCATCCAATGTTTAATGTCTTGAAGGAAATCAAGGAAGGACTTATGGGGTGGTCTTAATGTAGCCTACACATCTGCATAAGATGCTACTATTCTGAAGAACATGCACTGCTGACTCCACTCTCCTTGGTCTCGGGCAGGGGTGTTGCACCAAATTCTGGGCCCTGGGTACAAGGCTTCACTGCGTTATTTTGTGCTTTAACTATTGAAAAATAGCAAATATACAAGCTCCGAGTGCGGCGCTGCGAGCTTGTAGATCTGCTATTTTTGAAAAATCGTGGAAGTCTTTGAAGGTTTTTTGAAAAACCTATGTTTCTATGTCAGTGGTGCTCAATGTTTTTCATGTGAAGGACCCCCAAAATTATATGTATTGGGCCACAGACCCCCATCTTAAAATATTTAGTTTCAGGGACCCCTCAGAAGCAAAATTTGAGTTACAAATGTTCACTTAAAAAATATATATATTCAAAGATTTGCACATAATTTTCACAACTTTAAAAAAAAAAAAAGCAGATCTACAAGCTCACAGCGCGGCACTCGGTGCTGCGCTGTGAGCTTGTTTATCTTCTATTTTTCAATGGTTAAAGCATAAAATAATGAAGGCCCCTCCACCTTGGGCCCTGGTAACTCAGTCCCACTTACCCCCCTTGTGACGCCCCTGTTCTCGGGTGTGGACAAAATACAAGGCGAGGAAACCATCAGTTCTGAACTCGGCAAAATCTATCCGATAACAAAGTGTCATTTCACTAGTAAAGACCACACGATAACAAAGTGTCATTTCACTAGTAAAGACCACACGATAACAAAGTGTCATTTCACTAGTAAAGACCACACGTTCAAACGAGGCAGAGTTGTAGGCATGAGGGGCGAGAAGGAACAGAGGGGCGACTGCATGGGCCAAGGATGGAGTGTGCAGGACATGAAACCTGAGGTATTTGGCTCTGCGATCAGATCGAACGGAGACCCCCCCAAACCGATTGGCTTGGGAGGAGGAGATTAGGGAGGAGTTGTTATCAAAAAGAATTACAAGCAGGTGAGCTTAAAGGGGAAGACCACCCATTTTCAATATTGAACTGTGTCATTAATATACCTTAGAGGAGATAGAAAAAAAGTTCCCCCTCTTCTGTGTTGCCTAGAACTGGAAGATTGATTTTGGGGTTTGTATTGTAAAGTACAGTACAACTTGATGACATCACACATTGTACTTTACAATACAAACTCCAAAATCAAACCTCCAGTTCTAGGCAACACAGAAGAGGTGGAACTTTTTTTCTATTTCCACACAACTCCTCTAAGGTATATTAATGGCATATTTCAATATTGAAAATGGGTGGTCTTCCCCTTTAAGAGGAGTTGATATCCGGCGAGTTGGAGGTGATTACGAGGGGGAGGAGATTGTTATCTGATGTGGGCTGTCCAATATCACGGCATAAAAAGGTTGAGAACCATTGCATCAGGTCACAAGGTCAATGTGGTCTGTGGGCCAGATGAAACTTGAGGTCCCAAAGACAAAAAAAAATGGACCAGAGGTGACCGAGCCTTTCCTGTCGTAGGCCCCGCTTTATGGAATGCACACCCGCCCAAATCAAACTGAGCCCCACCATCGAGACTTTAAAATCACATCTTAAGACCCACCTTTATAGATTAGGGCCTCTGTTTTTGTCCATGCCTTACCCCCTTATCCCTAAACGTTTTTGCCATTTTTCACTATTTTGAAAAACATTTTAGAATATGTCAAATAGCTGATCTACAAGCTCACAACTTATTGATGTAGATTGTCTATTTTAAAAGAACTTTAGGTATAAAAGGTAAGGCATGGAAGAGAATATAACTGTATAAGTCTTTATTTCCCACAAGGGAAATTGTTGCGCTTGGGTCAATACCTGGCTTTTAATTCCGTTTGAGAGTTTCTGTGGGCTTTGTTTTTGTTTCACTGTCAGCGTCAGCAGACATAAACAACTTTGGGTTGTTTATTTTGTTTCTTACTTTACTGCGTGTTTTTGCTGTTATTTTTGCTGTGTTTTAGCTTAGTATTAGCTTTTGATTCTCAGCGCAGCACTTTGTAAACCTTGGTTGTAAAAGCTTTAATAAGGTGGATTGGCTTGGATTGATGTCATGTTGATTGATTGAATACTTTATCAGAGGTTGGCATAGGAAAAGCTACAGGAGAGAACAGTTCACTGATACAAGGTCAACTAAAAGGATAAAGACCTACAAGAAAGCCTTTGGGCCTGTTTAAATTGTACTCATACAACATTAAATGACAGACACATAAAACACAGTAGGCTACTATGCAAAAAATATCATAAGACAGTAAATAGTATTTACTGTAAAAAGGTCATATCATTGTGTTAATTATGTATGCTATGTTGATGAATTGAATACATACAGTACGACCACAATGGAAACAAGTTCCCGGGACTTTTTTGTGTTATCCTGTGCAAGAAACTTGTGACGTGACAATAAAGCTGATTCTGTTTCTGATTCTTTACCGGGTTTGGGTTTGGGTAGAACATATAGCTCATGAGATGTCATGACAGTGTTATGGGGGAAACGGAAAATAAGACGTAAAATGGGTGATGGATGCCTCAATTACCTGAATGCCAACAACATGTTTACGGTGCTCGAAATGCCGGCAAGCGTCGCTTGAATGTTTACGATGCTCGGAAAATCTGACCATTAAATTAATGGTCGGATTTGTGTGTGTGTGTGTGTGTGTGTGTGTGTGTGTGTGTGTGTGCGTGTGTGCGTGCGTGCGTGCGTGCGTGCGTGCGTGCGTGCGTGCGTGCGTGCGTGCGTGCGTGCGTGCGTGCGTGCGTGCGTGCGTGCGTGCGTGCAATTATTACTTTGTCGGGACCCACAAGTCCCCACAAGTATAGTAATATTGGAGAAATAGACATTGTGGGGACCAAATAGTAGGTCCCTACAACGGTTAGGGTTAGGTTAGGGTTAGGGTTAGGGTTAGGTTTAGGGTTAGGCCGTTAGGGTTAGGGTCAGGGTTAGGGGTTAGGTTTAGGGTTAGAGGTTAGGGTAAGGCCACAGAAAATTAATGGAAGGTCCCCACAAAGATAGTAGACTATGTGTAATGTCCCCACAAGGTAGTCTTGCAAACCTGTGTGTGTGTGTGTGTGTGTGTGTGTGTGTGTGTGTGTGTGTGTGTGTGTGTGTGTGTGTGTGTGTGTGTGTGTGTGTGTGTGTGTTATATTTCCATGCTTATCTTCCACCTCCAGAGTAAACCTGTCTCTCTGCCACCATAATTCTACCCAACAGCGATTATTGGGATCTTTGCTGAGATGTGAATGACCCAACGGTGTTGTGAGTATGTGTGGACGACCACACATGCATGGTTGTGTGTGTGTGTGTGTGTGTCAGTGTGCGTGCGTGCGTGCGTGCGTGCGTGCGTGCGTGCGTGTGCGTGTGCGTGTGTCCCTTTTATACCCATATATGGAGATCCCTGATTACCATATTTGGAGAAGTCCATGCGTGTCAGTGTGATGTAAAACAGATATGTGCCCATATATGGAGATCTCTGTGTTCTGTTACAGTTGTTTATTTCATGTTTGTGTTTTGTTTAAAAAAAAAGATGTGAATTCATTGCTTTCTTACTGGCTACTGTCTCTTTAAGATTCTGTTGAATGTTGTGTAGCAGTTTGGTCATGTCATGTGACACAGGTCATGTGACTTCTTTCAGGAAGCGCACCAGTTTTCTTTCATTTCAAACACTGTCATGGCACATGGGAGGACAGCTCGACTCCTCTATGTGTATTCTTTATTATTCTCCCTGTCGTAGCATCGTTGGTATGTATACTATTGACTGCCTTGGTTCTAGTCTTTGATTGCAGTTGATTATTTGTTGTATGGCTAGTATGCTTGGTGTAATTGCCACCTGGGATTACCTACAGTAACTACCTGAGTTTGTTGTTTTCTGTAGAAAGGCTAGCCCCTTACGTTTCTGAATTTACCTTTTTTTATATTTTGATGTCGGTAAATACAGTCACTTGCTCCTCCGTTGGGTCTCTCTGATACGCAGCGATACCACTGTCTGGTCTCGGACGAATACAGCGTCGCTCAGATTTTGTTGAGATTCTTTAAAGATACAGAACTGCACTAGGAGAGCGCGGAAACGTGTGCGAAGCGCCGCAAATCGGCGATGCCGTTAAGTATCATTAATTTATCTGTGAAAATTTAGCAGCTTTTTCCAAACTGTCTATCGCTTCCTTATTACGTCACATGTCCCGCCTCCCCACGGCGTCTTTTGGCTAGCTGGTAGTGTCAGCCCGTCTCTGATAGATCAGAGGCAGGAACGTAGCCAACCACACCGCGGGGATGCGGGACATGTGACGTAACGAGGAAGCGAGATACAGTTTGGAAAAAGCTGCTAAATTTTCACAGATAAATTAATGATACTTAACGGCATCACCGATTTGCACCGCTTCGCACACGTTTCCGCGCTCTCCTAGTGCAGTTCTGGGTATCTTTAAAGAATCTCAACCACATCTGAGCGACGCTGTATTCGTCCGAGACCAGACAGTGGTAGCGCTGCGTATCAGAGAGACCCAACGGAGGAGCAAGGGACCCCACATTCACCAACGTCAAAATATAAAAAGAGGTGATTTTGGGGTCCCGAGAGGGGCTATAGAAAGGCTTGTTTGGAGGTGTGGAGGAGATGGATGATGCCATCATGGTGAACTCCTCCCACCCCTTCCATCTAGATACAGTAGCGACCTTAAGCAACGTTACGGCAACGGCAGAGGACAACGGTAACCGGAAATGATCCGCGCTCGATAGATAAACCTGCCGTCGCCGCAGCCGTCTCTACCAAGGCAGAAGGTCCCTTCCCACGTAGCGCCTACTCCGTCTGCTGCGTGTACGCGTCGCCATGGGAACCAAAGCGTTCAATGAAAGGGGTGGGAACCCGTCGCCACCGAGGCTTAGCTTAACCATTTTGACCGCTACGGCGATTACGTCATAGCAGCCGTAGTCCGCCTGGTGTTGCCGTCCTGAAAATCATCGAGCTTAAAGTCGCTAGTATCGGAGAGGAAACAACAGATTCACCTACACCCGAGGTGGTACTGTGTGAGACTTGGCAGGTCCTCTGTGCCTGTAGCCATGAGGATTTACAACGAGACACACATTGGTCGCACTGCCAGGTCAACTGTGATGTAACTTGGAATAATGGATGAGTCAAGGACTCTGGCCACTAATGACATTTTTAGAGTGTGGTTTATTTGTATTATTGTAGTGATTGCACTGTGGACACTGTCACAGTTATTTTGCATTGCACTGATTGAAATGGACACTACACTTTATTTGTTCTTTGTTCCTTGTGAAAGAAAGGTTTAACTGGGGACTGGTTTCAACACTGCCATGGCTCACCGATTAGAGTGAAGAGGAGGACCAGGATGTTATATATGAACATGGTCATGGTTTATTCTATAAAGACAGAAAAATACATATGAGTACAATACAACATTACATAGATAGTACGATAGATAGTACATAGATAAGTACAATGCAACATTACATAGATAATAAAACAAATAAGTATATAGATAAGTACAATGCAACATCATTAACAACATCATTATACAACCAACTCACTTCAGTAACGCACAACCAGTTTCAGGACAGACAGGGCTCGCAAGGTGTTGTTCTGTGCTGCTGACAACAGAAGTGAGTGCACAAGGCAGTTTATATAGTCAGTCACTGATTGCGTTTGAGGGGGAGCAGGTGTGGTAAAGTGGAAGCAGGTGAGGGGTGGAGCCAGACCAGGGGGAGAGTTGGTGACTTTTATACACCTTGTATCGTAGTTTTCAGGAGAGTTGTATCTAGGTATACTGGTGTAAACTGTTGTTCTGTATTGACGATGCAACCTATTGTTTCTCTTGCCTTTGTATTGCTGTATACGACTGTGTACTGTGCTTTCCTTCTCTGTTGCTCTGCTGCCTCTGGGCGACTGAAATTCCCCCACGGGATGAATACAGGTATCTATCCGTCTGTCTGTCTGTCTGTCTGTGTGTCTACAGTATAAAGCTCAAAGCTCGTCATAGTGATCTTACGTACATGTGTTGTGCATGTACGTGCACGTGTGGGAGCCGCCACCAGCCCGGCCCCAACCTCAATCAAGCGCATGTGACATGCCCACAGGGTGTTGTGATTGACAGGAGGAAATGAGAAGCAGCCATGGTCTCTGCTGGAGGACAAGGAAGGAGAGAGAGAGAGAGAGAGAGAGAGAGAGAGAGAGAGAGAGAGAGAGAGAGAGAGAGAGAGAGAGAGAGAGAGAGTGCTGACTACATGCAGTCAGAGGAGGTGGACGGAGATGGAGGAAGACAGAGATAAGAGGATGGAGGGGTGACGGGGGTGGATGGACTTGGTGAAGGTGGGGGCAGGGGGAGGGGGGGGAGATATTCAAACAACCAAATAAATCCATCTGCACGCCATCAAAGAAGGTGATAAATTAAACATAGGGCGATACGTGAGGTGAATTATGTACGTACCCCCGTAGATGATGTTTGAATCTAGGACAGTGTGACCGCATAGGGTAGGCCAACAATCAACATACAGTATGGATTATACTGTGGCCATATATATATATATATATATATATATATATACATACATACATACATACATACATACATACATACATACAGTACACAGCATGTATCATTAACACGAGTAAACGTCCATAGGTCAGGGACTGCACACTGTAGCCTACAGCCACTGTGTAAAGATGCATGAGGGACCTAATGCTTTTCAGAGTTTTATTGCACGTGTTTTGCCTCAAGCTTCATCAGGTGCTGTAGCATAACGTGCGTGCGTGCGTGCGTGCGTGCGTGCGTGCGTGCGTGCGTGTGTGTGTGTGTGTGAGATGACTCTATGGCTTTATAATTCCACCCAACAATGTAACCCAGCGATGACTTGGGATCATTGCAGAGCTGTACAGTATATGAATGAATGAATGGTGGTATACCGCCCAAGGAAACGACTCTTTACAAATCTGTTTGCATTCCTCCGTGAATGAAACGACGAGTGACGTGATTGGTCAAAAAAAGTACTGTTTCCTGGGGAAACAGGGCTTCTGTCCTGTGAGATGAGAAAAGGCTGGGAACGAGGCTATGAATGACCCAACGCTGTTGTGTGTGGGTGTGAGTGCGATTGTGTGTGTGTGTGTGTGTGTGTGTGTGTGTGTGTGTGTGTGTGTGTGTGTGTGTGTGTGTGTGTGTGTGTGTGTGTGTGTGTGTGTGTGTGTGTGTGTGTGTGTGTGTGCGCGTGTGCGTGTGCGTGTGGCTGTGTGCCATTTCGTCTCACACTTCATCAGCACCTGATGAAGCGTGAGATGAAACGCGTTGTGCAATAAAACTCTGAAGCGTGAAGTCCTTTGTGCCTCGCGTCGCGTCCCCATAGGAGTGTAGGAGTGTGCACACTGCATGCAGTCCCTTCTTCCCTCAGCAGGTTTACTTCTTTGAATCTTTTTGTGCACCCAGGGGTGTCGCACCAAATTCTGGGCCCTGGGTACAAGGATTCACTGCGTTATGTTGTGCTTTAGCTGTTGAAAAATAGCAGATATACAAGCTCACAGTTTACTTAATAAACTTGACCTATCACTCTATACTTAGTAGTCGGGGATCCACATGCCCTAAAGCTCAAGGAATAGGGTTGAACATGTGATGTTCTGCCGCACTTTTTATTTCTGTTTTATCTATTAGTTTGGTCATTAACACATTGCCTGCCCGACGTTTTTTATAAAACTCTTCCAAAACATGTCAGGGTTTTGGAGCATTTTGGCTCATTTGCACTTAATATTTTGAAAATGTGTTTCTATGTCTATGGACAAATGGAGTATACCGATGGAAAGATTAAAATCTATACTTTCAGAAAAAAATAAACGGAGTTTAAATTATGTTCTATGATTTTTCTATGAATTTATTAGCGACTACTGCTCCTGCCCAATATGGCCTAATTTGTTTAAAAAGGCTAGAAAAAGGCTTTTTATGAAACTAACTTGAATAAAAGTCTCTTATTGGGTTGATTTTGTTGTTTCAAGCCAATAGATGCAACTGTAGCACTGTGCTCAGTCTCAACACACATGCACACATACACACATACACACATACACACGTGCACGCGCACACACATGCGAACAAGGACCATCCTCTTTGTAAGGAACCCTGTTTCATGTGATTTCCTAACTAATGAAACTCAGGAAACATCTTTGCACACATCTCTACATCTTTGCATAATCTTTGCAGTGCGCATGCATGCGCGCACACACACACACACACACACACACACACACACACACACACACACACACACACACACACACACGCACGCACGCGCCCGCACGCACAGGGAACATTTTTTGCAACACATCTCTACATCTTTGCATAATCTTTGCAGCATGCGCGCGCGCGCACACACGCACGCACGCACGCACACACACACACACTAGTGATGCGCGGGCCGACCCGGTGCCCCCACCCGCCCGCCAACCCGCCCGCGTGCGGGTGGGTGGGTCAAGGTTTGAGACTCAATATTGGCGGGCGGCGGGCGGGCGGGTTATCACCACTCTCATGTGCAAAAAATAAATAAGAATAATCACCTGTTCTTATTTGCCTTTTATTCTTAATAAGAGTAGTCCTATAAGAATAAGAATATAACGTTTGAATACGAGCATGAGCAAGCGAGCATGTTTTAAAATGCGCCAGAGAGGAGCCGCTCCTTGGTGCGAGGACCGTCCCAATTCCGCTCCTGTTGGGCCCGCGAACCGCATTTTGCCAACATTTGACACAACGTGAGCACAGCAGAAGAATGCACAAACAATTCAGCAGGATTTCACTTACCGTATGTGTCTCTGTCATCCACACAAGTCCGTTTATAGCTAAATACTTTGTGTCGGGTAAGTTATATAACCAGCCAGTCAACGGATACGATTTGAAACACAACTTTCGCAAGTGAGACGGATTTTTTGACTGAATGAACCAACCACGCTCGCCTCGAAGGCAAAATCTCGATATTCCGACGGCCTGAAAGTCCAACGGCACGGAGATCCGAATCCGATGTCTCAGAGAGAGAGAGCCCCCCCCCCCCCCCCTCATGCGCAGATCGAGGTTGGCATGATTAAAACAATTAATTAATTAGCCTAAAAGCCAGCAAATAAATAGCCAGATCTGAGCACATATCAATATAGGCCTATAAGGCCAAATCTAATTAAAAAAAAGTATAAAAGCTATTTGAGATGTTTATAGATTAGAATCTTTACACACCTGCTTCCAAATAATTAATTATATAATTCCAGTTCACTGCGCATATATTATGTAGGTCATTTCAATTAAGCTCTCGCACTCAATTGTGTCAGCGCTCGTCTGAAAAGAGTCGAGCAGCTCCCGCCTCCCTTAGTTTAAACTAGGTTATAAAATGACATATAGGCTATATAGAATAGATTTTCAGCCAAGAAGTGAATGAAAACGTAGGCCAGTGCTTTCTTATTGTCCATGCTGGATTATTATTTCTTCAAATTGACTGCATCCATCCTGGATCACACAATAAGAGGTAACATCCAGGTCTTTATTATCCATCATGCTTTCAAATCAAACAAAGTAATCACTCATAGGCCTATGTGTGATGTGTGAGACCAAGTTTAACATCTTAAACATCACATGCTGCGCATCCAAAGTCAGCCACCTCTCCTCCTCTTTCTCTCCTCCTCCTGTGTGTCTCCGCTCTCATATAGGCTACTAAATTGAACAGCCTTTCGGACTTTAAGTCACTCGGACTTTAAGGCCATTGGAAAATCACCATGCGCCCACCTCGAGTCGCTCCCATGATCCCATCTCTCCAATCTGGTGAATCAATAACCAACAGAATGTAATATTGTCCGTCTTTTGCTGTCTGCGCTGTATAAATATGATTGACATAAAACCTGAAACGCCATTCTTACCCCGACGATGCCCCAGAGAGAATGAACGTCTTTGAATGAATGTCTTTTAGGCTAAACCCCAATTTGAACAACACGTTTGTTTATTTAGCCCATGACAACATTGTGCTACTGTAAACCTTTCTGTAAAGCGACGTTGGGTACTTAGAAGAGCCGTATACAGATGAGCTATTCTGGAGATGATAGCCTATACCATCTTTTTTTTAAATGCGGGTTGCGGGGCGGGCGGATTCGTTGATTTGTATATTGTTCTGCGGGGCGGGCGCGGGCGGGTTACGTTTCGTGCGGGCTGTGGGTCGTGCGGGTTATGAAAAAAACCTGACCCGCGCATCACTAACACACACACACACACACACACTTGGGCAAGCTTGGGCAGATCGTTCTTTCTTGTCCAGTAGAGGGCAGGCTACGACTACCAGTGGATGACCATTACAACACCGGATTCGTGTTGGATCATTTTGTTTACTAAGTTAACTGTTGTTTAGCCACATGTATTATAGTTTTACGAGCCAGCAGATGACTGTTTGTTTATCAATGGAATATTTTACGAGCCAGGAGTGCACTGGGGGAGGAGGAGGTGACAGTGTCAGGTAGGATCAGGCTAAAGTAAACCCTGGGTTTTTCATTGTGTTGTGTGTGCAAAGGATCAGGCTAAACCCTGGGTTTTTCATTGTGTTGTGTGTGCAGAGGATCAGGCTAAACCCTGGGGTTTTCATCGTGTTGTGTGTGCAGGGGTGTCGTGTCGCACCAAAATCTGGGCCCTGGCTACAAGGATTCACTGCGGGATTGTTCTTCATAGGGGGGATTTCAAAAGTAGCAGATCTACAAGCTCGCAGAGTGCCGGGCTGTGAGCTTGTAGATCTGCTATTTTTCAATAGCTAAAGTATAAAATAATTAAGTACCCTCCACATTGGGCCCTAGTAACTCAGTCCCAATCGCACTCCCCTCTTGTGACACCCCTGTGTGTGTGCGCATCTGGTTGAGTCTACACACTCCGTCTTCCTCCTCTCCCCCATTATAAAACCTAATACACTCAAATCTAAACGAATTCTACTGTAATCTCTAGGCTATCAATCAACAATCTAAACTCTAACTCTAACTATAAATATCCTATATTCAAATCTCAACCGAGCCTCCCAACCGATCTTTTTTTTTTCTTTTTTCTCCTCAGCTGGCTAGCTGGCTAGCCTGGCTTGTCGCGTTTCAAAAAGCTGCAGTCTTTTCTCCCTTTCTCTCTGTTGTATTTGGATTGACTGATAACATGTATTTCAATGCAGTTTTTTTACCTTTTTTCTTCATTCACGTGAATGACCTGGTTCCCTTTGATGTTGCCCTACTGTATTAAGTCACAGGCAGCACGAGAGCACCATCAATTGTAAAACAATGAAAAGACTATAGAACGTAGCTGTACGTGTAAGGCGGTAAATAGCTGGGCAAAATAGAACGTTTATAAACGGGCTGGGCGGCAGATGTGTTAAGGTCCACAGAATGAGAGGCCTGCTCTGCCGGAAACATCACGAAAAAAAGTTATGGCCATTTGTATATTCACCGTCCCATTGACTCCACTACACAGGAAAGGAAATATATTATAAAAAAGAAAAATTCTGCTTTAAGTAGCATGTGAGGGGTCAAAATGGAGAGTTTTCATGATTGTGAATCCATTGCAAGCATTTGTTTTGCACAAAAAACATTCCTTGGGCAAGAAAACTAACCAACAAAAGTGTGAAAAGTGATGAGTCATCACCTTTCACAGTCATCACAGTGATGAGTCATCACTTTTGACACTTTTGTGCAAGAAAACTAACCAACAAAAGTGTGAAAAGTGATGAGTCATCACCTTTCACAGTCATCACAGTGATGAGTCATCACTTTTGACACTTTTGTTGGTTTGTTTTCTAGCCCAAGGAATGTTTTTTGTGCAAAACAAATGCTTGCAATGGATTCAGAATCATGAAAACCCTCCATTTTGACCCCTCACATGCTACTTAAAGCAGATTTTTTTCTTGTTTATAATATATTTCCTTTCCTGTGTAGTGGAGTCAATGGGACAGTGAATATACAAATGGCCATAACTTTTTTTCGCGATGTTTCCGGCAGAGCAGGCCTCTCATTCTGTGGACCTTAGTGACCAAACTAATAGATAAAACAGAAATAAAAAGTGCGGCAGAACATCACAGGTCCCCTCCCATTTTGAGGGACTGGATCCCCGACTATAGTGTGCTCTTTTTCCCCTCTGTTGTATATCTATGTGAGTTCATGTTAAGTTCATGTTCCAGTTAACTTTTCATGGTTCACGTCTTCCCCAGCTGTCTCTAACGTGTAATCAGCCCTCATGTGTATAATATTATACTCCCCACTCAGTCAGTGTTCAGCGTTGCATCAGTTTCTAAGGGTATGTTTTTTGGGGGGCTTTTATGCCTTTATTGACAGGACAGTAGACTATAAACAGGAAACAGGGAGAGAGATGGGGAGTGACATGCAGCAAATCTGGTCGGGCTGGGGAATCGAACCAGCGACAGGCTAGACACAGCCTATACGGTATGCGCCTGGACCAGTAGGCCAGTGGGCGCCCGTTGCGTCAGTTTCTGAGTTTTGAACTCTACCTGCCTTGCTGTCCTGCATTCGGGCCCTCACCACACCACCTGCTCGAGACATTATTTACAACAAACTATTGTAATAATAGGAGTGATTACACTAAGCTAGAGCTTAGATCGGGCCTAAAAAAAGTGAGCCCGGCCCAACCCAGCCTGACAGAACGGCAGCCCGAGCTCGGCCCAAAGCCCGATACATAATTTTCTCATTTGGTGATTTGTTAAGAACAGAGTCCTTTTCCAACTGTCTTTATATATATTAAAATACATTGTAACAAGTACCGTGCTAATTATGGAACAAATTAACATTGGAGCCTAATTCTTCAATCAGTCAATCAATCAATCAATCAATCAATCAATCAAAAAGCCTTGCTGGAAAACACAGCTGACGACCGCCGCTAAATCAGGCAGCAGGCGTACAGGCTATTATAGCTACAACTTTCACACAACGTCCATTATGATTATTAGGATACGAAAAGTGTCTGTGGACTGTTTCAACGATGTCCTCCGCTCTGCTCTGAATGAACGTAATGCACAATCTCTGTAAAGCACCTTGGATGTTATGCTATATAAATGCACCATTTACCATAGCCAATTTTTTTTAGCAGTGGTCAAAGAAGTAGGCCTAATCATATATTTTGCTTAAGTAAAAGTAGTAATAAGTACAGTAATAGTCAGTTTTTTATTTTTTTAGTATTGGCATCAAAATATACTCATTATGTAGAATACATGTCCCATTTCACAAGTTTTGCGTTTTTAAAATGTATCTATAAAATAGGGTTTAATTGGTTAATGTATGATTTGCAAAAATAATCTACATACATAACTTAATGCAGTGGAGTAAAGGGTAATATGTGTCTCTGAGATTTAGTGGAGTTAAGTGGAAGTATATACAGTAAAAAGTAAAAAAAAAAAATCAAATAAAATAAATGAACCTCAAAATTGCACTGCAACACTATGCAACTTTCTTCTTTTACTCTGGCTTTGAACCTGGTTTTCCTGCTTAAGTGTTGACATTTTTTTTACCATTGAGCTGGTAGAGGCGGCCTGCTTGCTCAGGGGATGAATGTAATCTTGACCATCAGGTCAAAATGTGTGTCAGATCCTGTGTCTATGGGTGAGACATGACCTTTGACACAATCTAAATGTCTCAGAGCAGGGAGACAAAATACAACCACCTCAATTGTATAAATTATATTGTATTAACATACACAGAATTACACTTAATTCATTAAAAAAATAAGCTGTGCTTGAGTGAATGTACCCAGTTACTTACTATATTAATACATCATGCAGGAGCTTTCAGTATATTTTTGACTGACATCTTCATACTGTACTTACTATTTACAGACAAATGCTGTTAAGTGCTTTGGCCTTTCTTCCGTACCATTCCATGCATCATTTTATTTTTCACACTGTGATGATTGTTGTGCGTGCGCCACACATTCACAGATCCATACACGCTCTAGCTGAAATTACATTGACAATCACCGAATCAGATGATGGATGTTGTTATTCTGAGAAATGCAGCCTCGAGTGAGTATGTAAATAATGAAATAAGTACATACATAATGAAGTATGTATGAGTGTATGAATTGGACATGAGTTGGATCTGCTTTGCATAAAAAAAAAGCAGGCTCACCGTGTTTGCATCTCGCATGCCTCCGATTCCCTCTCTTCCTCTTATGGGAGTCTATTGATTGCTTTTATATGCTACGCACTTGAAAGCCTATCCACAAACATTGCTGACAAGTCATGAGGAAAATACATAATTGTCAACGCCAGCTTGTTAACCTTTCAGAGCAGGGGTCTTCAACGGGGGGTCCGGGACCCCCTGCCTAGGGGGAGCTCAGAGCCAAATCTTTATGTGATAGGAACTTTAGCAACAGATAATGATCTTAATTTACGGATTACAGGAAGTCTTTGCTTTACACGTTTATGCATAGAGGGGAAGTCTGTGAACGATCGGTTTATTATTATTATTATTTCTTTTTCATTGCGAGTCCTCAGCAGCTCCGACAGAGAGCGGTGAGGTTTAAAGCTAAGTCGCTTATTTGTAGTGCTAGACAATTCTATTTTTCTTTACATCTGACTTTCATAATGGCTGAAATGTCTCTAAAGAGTTTAGTTTCTGTGTGGCTGCTGTAACAAGCTCGGTAGAATTATTATTATTATTATTATTATTTTCTACCACTTGTTAATGGTTGGAATAACATCAGATTACCATGAGAAAAGCAGCTCCGAAATACCCCTTTAAGTCTATTGTCCAAAGTGAGTCCAAAAGTTTAGTTTTTAAGCAACACTTTGGAATGGCTAGCAGTGCTTTGGTAAATGGTGAATTTATATAGCACTTTTATCCAAGGCGCTTTACATAGATTGTGCATTACATTCACCCATTCACGCACACATTCATACACCGGTGGCGGAGGAAACCATGCAAGGCACCAACCTGCTCACTGGGAGCAATTAGGGGTTCAGAGTCTTGTTCAAGGACTCTTCGACATTAACTCAGGGGGAGCCCGGATTCAAACTGGGAACCCTTCGGGAACCCTTCGTGCTCTAATAATGGTTTCTCTACCCCTGAGCTATGCCGCCCCTGTTTGCCTGTTGGTCTCAGGCCATGAGTATAGTTGGCTCATATAGGGGGTGAATAAGTCAAATCATATAAGACTGGGCAAAGCCAAACCTAGCCTTGGAGGTCATTCATACAATTTAAAATTTGATTTAACACTCAAATACTTGGAACGCGCCTGAGTCGCGTTAGATTTTAACCACTTTAACCACTATTTTATGCCTTAACCATTGAAAAATAGCAGATATACAAGCTCACAGCGCGGCACCGAGTGCCGCGCTGCGAGCTTGTAGATCTGCTATTTTTGAAAAATCACACCCGTGTGAAGTGGAGCTGTGTGTGTGTGTGTGTGTGTGTGTGTGTGTGTGTGTGTGTGTGTGTGTGTGTGTGTGTGTGTGTGTGTGTGTGTGTGTGTGTGTGTGTGTGTGTGTGTGTGTGTGTAGATCATGTGTACCGATTTTTGTGACATTTGAAGAAAATATGTAGGAAAAGGAGCAAAAAGTGTGTTTTGGAGAAAATTCAAGATGGCGGAAAATCTATCCTGGTGCAAATGGGCGTGGGCCTATATGGGGAGATGCGTCTTGACCCAAGGAATCCAGGGAAAAAAGAATTTTAATTTTCCGATCCACGGTTCAAGAGTTACGGGGCAAAACGTAAAGTGGGCCGTTATAGCGCCACCATGAGGCCGAGTGATGTAATTATTTTTCGATTCATTCTTAAAATCATTATGAATCTCCTCTCCGAGGTTTGAAACTGTAGCTCCTATGGTTTACGAGAGAAAAATACTTGAAAGTGATTTCTTGCATTGTCCCATTATAAGTCAATGGGGACAATTAAGCGTCGTTTTTTGCCGATTACGTCGGCATGGTAAGGCGGATCGGAACGAAAGGTAATAGAACACCATTCCCGGCCGAGCCGCACATTTTGATGTATATATTGCGCGAGTGGCGTAAATGGTGCGGCACTAGTTACGCGCCGAAGTCAGGCTACATACACACAGACACACACACAGACAGACAGACAGACACACACACACAGACCCACACAGCCACGTATAGGGAGCCTGTGTTTCACACAGCTCCAAAAACTTGAAAATGTGTGCAAGTCTTTGAATATCTTTGACCCGATCTTTGACCCGACGTCCAAATCCTTCCTCTAAATCAGTGGTTCTCAAACTTTTTCATGTCAAGGACCCCCAAAATTACAGGTATTTAGCCACGGACCCAAATCTCAAAATATGTTGTTCCAGGGACCCCCCAGAAGCAAATATTTGAGTTACAAATGTTTGCTTTTAAATAGATATATTCAAAGGCTTGCAAAGAAAAATCATGATTTTTCAAAAATAGCAGATCTACAAGCTCGCAGCGCGGCACTCGGTGCCGCGCTGTGAGCTTGTATATCTGCTATTTTTCAATGGTTAAAGCAGTCAATAATCTTTAAAAAAGAATCCTTAAAAAAGAAATGGACAGCCTGTGCAGGGAGGACAGGATGAATAAAAGTCAAGCTGCAGCATTCTGAACCAACTGCAGTCGGTGGACAGAGTTTTTTGGAGTGCATAGATATAATGCATGAAATAACTTAAGTTGAGTTGGAGGTGGGAAGAAAGATTGATTTTGGTAATATTTCCAAAGTGGAAAATAGAGGACTGAACAACCTTCTTTACGTGATCTTCAAGAGAGAGTTTCGGAGTCTGACGTGATTCTTGGATTTCTGGCTGTGGATGTGATTTGAAAGTGACGAACCAGGGTTAGCTTCGACGTGGGCTCTGTCATGGGGTGGGACGAACACCAAAACCTCATTTAATGTGTCATTGTTGGGTTATTTTTGTGTAAAGTAAATACATTCCTGGAGTTGTATGCAGAAATAGGTTGTGTGCTCTTGTATAGATTTAATTATTGCGACCGAAGGTCGCAGTTTAGTATGTGAAACGGCACATGCTGACTCCGTCTGTCTGGATGGACGTGTACACTTTTTTACAGTCTTTGGGTTTGCAGCTCTGACATCACTGTGATGTCAGGGGAACCACACTAACAGAATCCCTTTTATACCCATATATGGAGTTCCCTGATGTCATCAATATTAAGCCCATATCTAACAGGACTTCATATGGGAATGTCAGATGTCATAGACGTCATAGGACTTTCACATAACGAATAACTGGGCTTTGGGCTCTTAGTCAGGTTCACTATGTTAATAAAGGTTTATTCGTTGGAATTTTGTGGGGATTTGTAAAACTATACATTTTTGGAATCTTCAGAGCATGGGGAATCCAAAAATCTTTGTTTGCATTTGCACAGACACCTGCAAAGCCGCCATTTTGGATGTTCAAAATGGCCGACATGAAATACATAATTTGTGCTATCTTGGCTTCTAGACAACCTAGAAACCTAATTAAACATGCTATAAATCCTATGTTTTCTGGGTCAAGGAATCGACTGAGTAAATGATGGGTGTAAAATGTTCCGGACCCCCACCCCCTTTCTGGGGGTTATCTATTTTGGGACCTCCCAGAACAGTACGCCAGCCAGTTAATGTCTGATTTTCATAATATTTGAGTTGATTTGTGGGTTTTAAAACATCCTGAGTTCATTCCATCAGACTTTTAAAGCAGCCAGAATAACCGTTCTGACTTTTGGTTGGGGTCTTTCCTCACCTGGGACCCCCTATACAGACCCCTGAGCCTATCTCAGTAATCGCTCTGCTCCTGCTCCAGAACAATGTTAAATTAGATCATAATTGAAGCATAAAAGTTGTTCTAGCTCGGCTCTGAAAACAAAAACGAGTAGTAGCAAATACCAGGGGTCTTCCTCAGGGGGTCCGGGACCCCTGCTGGGTCCTCAGAGTTACTACAGGGGGCCCGCCAAATCTTGATGGGATCTTCTTTTTTTCACATTTGAAACTGAAACTTTGAATGTTTTTATGTATCCTGGGTTTATTGCGACCATAGGCCGCAGTTTACTATCAGAACCGTCACCTTGACTGTATTTGTCTGTCTGTCTGGACGGGTAACGCTTTTTTGTTGAATGACTCTCACACTCTGACATCCCGCTCTGACGTGATGTCGGGAACCAAATCCCCTTTATGCCCATATATGGAGATCCCTGTGATGCCAGGGGAACCAAATCCCTTTTATGGACAACTAGGTAGTCATCCGGCAACAGCTCACAGCTGTGAAGCCGGGAGGAGTTCAGATTGACAGGCTCACAGGAGGGGAGGGGGCGAGCAAAGTGTGGTAGAACAGGGGAAGGGCAAGGGCCAGACCCAGAATTTGACATAATGAAGGTATTGCAACTTCTCACTTTGAGAGTGCAGAACAACGTGTCCATTTATTGCACTGCACTCACACTGACAACACACACACACACACACACACACACACACACACACACACACACACACACACACACACACACACACACACACACACACACACACACACACATCTCTTTGTTATTGTCACCCCAAAACCCTCACCCTATGCTCTTAACACATCGGGTGCCCACGTGGTGTCTACACGCCAATCTCTTTGATGTCTCTGGACGCCCAGCCCCAGTGCCCACGACGTGTTTGACGCGTTTTACAATACTGTAGTTACTGTACATTGCTACAGCAAAGAAGGCTCTACCACGGTGATCAAACGCCAACAATATGGGAAAAACACTACATTTCCCAAAATGCAGCGCGGTACATGTGACCAGGATGTGCAGTCTCCCTGCAGCCAATCACAAGCTTCTGTTCCTATCCTGCACTGCACTCTATCGTCCTCCCCTCGCAGGCTAGCACGACTCGCATGGATACTAGTATTTTCCCAGTAACGGAGTCTCGGCGGAGATACACGTAACATGGCGGATTCTTCTCCTAGTCTAGCTTTTTCAATCACCATGTTCAATGCGCGGTCCTTTCTACCTACCGTGACACAAACGCTGTGGCCCAGGTTTGATAAAAAGATGTCCTGACTGAAAGAAAACTTTATCGTAAAAATAAACAGGACATCCGTGGATTACATTTACTCGTATCATGGATACTATTTTCCCAGTGACGCTGCGGAGGTAACGTAACATGGTGGATTCCTCTCCTGGTCTAGCTTTTTCAATCACCATGTTCAAAACGCGACCCTTTCTACCGCCCGTGATACACACGCTGTGGCCCAAGATTGGTAAAAAGCTGTCCTGACTGAAAGAAAAGATCATCGTGAAAATAAACTGGACATACTTGGATTACATTTACTCAACGTATTACGGATACTTTTTCCACGAAGCGAAGGTACGTAAATGACGTGTTGCCATGGAGACGATGGGCCCCTGTGAGGGTAAACCCTGAACGTGGGCATCCGATGTGTTAAAGAGTAGGTGGTCAATTATGCCCAAAAAGATTCACTACAATCCAGTCATTTCAGACATGCAGGATCTATTGTCTTCATCATTGTCATCTTCAATGTCCAACCTAATAGTGTTGACACAGTCTCCACCATGGAGTGAAAGGCAGGTTATTTGAGCAGCTGCACCGTCCCTTGCAACCTGCTTTGCAGCCATATTTGATTAAGACACCTGACTGGAACATACCCTCCACTCTCTGAATTCGATCTATTTTCTTCGAGTGACGTGACGTAGTTGGCACGGAGGATATGTGGTAGCAGTGCAGCACGAGTTGGAGGTAGCATCTCACCCTCAAAGTTATTTGACAGAAATAGTTCCCATCTGAGTAATCGCAGGGTTGTTGGACCTTTTGAACTGTAAACATGGCATGCAAAATGACTTGGTCATTATCATCAGAATTCAAGTAGGCATTGACCCATGTCTTTTTGGAGATTCCAACAAAATGCTCTTCCCCAGCCAGCACCAGAAAAAATGTGTAGGCCAAGGAACCCTTGACATTTGTGACATCCAATAACTTGAACTTGCTTGAATATATCTATTTCCATCTGTGGAGGACATCGGTCTTGCAAAGCACCATAAGCCGCAGAGGCAAGGACTTGATGAGGAATCAGGGTATCAGCCTCTTCATGTGTGTGCACTTCCACAAAATCATGTCCCTTGATGAAGGTATCGTATTATGATGCCTACTTTGTCATACCTGACAAATTGCCCCACGTTTACAGTTTACAGTTTACAGTTTAGGCATTTAGCAGACACTTGTGTGTGTGTGTGTGTGTGTGTGTGTGTGTGTGTGTGTGTGTGTGTGTGTGTGTGTGTGTGTGTGTGTGTGTGTGTGTGTGTGTGTGTGTGTGTGTGTGTGTGTGTGTTGTCAGTGTGAGTGCAGTGCAATAAATGGACATGTTAGTCTGCACACCCAAAGTGAGAAGTTGCAATACCTTAATCCCTGCAGTAACACCTGACAACCATAACTGTCTAACACACAAATTGTATAAATAATACTGAGAATACTAATAAATCAGTACAATACATAAACCCAGAATACATAAAAGCATAAAGTTTCAAATGTAAAAAATAAGATCCTTTCCCATCAAGATTTGGTGGGCCCCCTGTAGTAACTCTGAGGACCCCCCAGGGGTTCCGGACCCCCTGAGGAAGACCCCTGGTATTTTGCTTACTCATTTTTGTTTTCAGAGCCCAGCTACAACAACTTCTATGCTTTACTTATGATCTAATTTAACATTGTTCTGGAGCAGGAGCAGAGCGATTACTGAGATAGGCTCATGGGTCTGTCTAGGGGGTCCCAGGTGAGGAAGGACCCCAACCAAAAGTCAGAACGGTTATTCTGGCTGCTTTAAAAGTCTGATGAATGAACTCAGGATGTTTTAAAACCCACAAAACAACTCAAATATTATGTAAATCAGACATTAACTGGCTGGCGTACTGTTCTGGGAGGTCCCAAAATAGATAACCCCCAGAAAGGGGGTGGAGGTCCGGAACATTTTACACCCATCATTTACTCAGTCGATTCCTTGACCCAGAAAACATAGGATTAGCATGTTTAATTAGGTTTCTAGGTTGTCTAGAAGCCAAGATAGCACAAATTATGTATTTTATGTCGGCCATTTTGAACGTCCAAAATGGCGGCTTTGCAGGTGTCTGTGCAAATGCAAACAAAGATTTTTGGATTCCCCATGCTCTGAAGATTCCAAAAATGTATAGTTTTACAAATCCCCACAAAATTCCAACAAAAATACATAGTGGACCTGACTATCTCACAGCATATCTCTATATACAGTACATGGATCTCCATGGGTACCAGGGGTCTCCATATATGGGTAACTGGTCCGATATACATCACTGGCCAGATGGCCAAGATATGTTGCGACCTCGCCTTTTAGGGTGAGGTCGCAACACAAGGTCACAACACAGACATTCACTCGTCCCGACACAGACACACACACACTCACACACCGGCCCTCTCACATTTGGAAAACATTAACGCTTATAACGTTTTTGAACAAGCGATTAAAACATTTTTGGGGGAAAAACCTTTTGAGTAGCGGTGAGCATGAGTCGATTTTCGATTTATTTTCACATCCCTAATGTGTGTGTGTGTGTGTGTGTGTGTGCGTGCGTGCGTGCGTGCGTGCGTGCGTGCGTGCATGCGTGCGTGCGTGCGGTGTATTTTTTTACGCGTAAGGACCACAGGACCTTCATTATTCTATTATTATAATGTATTACAACTACGAGAATTATAAAGCACTCAGTCACTTACAATTTACAACTACGCATTTAGCAGACGCTCTTAATCCAGAGCGATTTGCAATAAGCAATGTAATACATCAATATATCAACATCAATACATCAAATGCACTGCATTAGTAATATAAGAAGAACATTGGTAGACCAAGCACCTTTTTAATAAAAGCTTTATAATCAAAATTGCTATCTAAAATACATGTATGGTCAATGAGGCTAGGCAAGTGCTGCAGTACATTAAGTGCTATGAGCTAAGGTGGAGTCTGAAGAGGTGAGTCTTCAGACCACGGCGGAAGCTGGGGAGTGAGTCTGCCGTTCTAACTTGATACGTTATGATTATTTTTTACAATGAATCATTCAGCAATTATGAGTGCACATATATCGTCGTATTGCACATATATGAGTGCACATATATCGTCGTAGTGCACATATATTGTCGGGTGAAAACCTTGTATGTCCAAAACGGTTCGTTTTTATCATTAAAAAAAAAAAGATCTAAACTAGTGAAAACAGCCGATCCGCGAGGCTTTGTGTGCTTGTAGATCCGCTGTTTTCACTACTTTTGTGCGACAGTCTTGTATGATGAAGCAGGGCTTTACCTTACGAAAAAACATACACATTTGAAACTTGGAGATACAAGGTTTCTGTCCGACAGCGATGATATGTACAGTATACAGCGTTATAAGCAACAGATGATATCAGAAAGTGATATCCAGATGGTTTCTTTTGTATGAGTTTTAGTGACATCCAACAATACAGCCGATCACACAGCTTACTTTCATCACACAGTGTCCTATAGATGGTCCCTTGAGGATAAGTAATGCCCTGCCCTGCATCCCAAATGCACATAATCTCCACATCACTCCGGCCTTGGAAACCACTGAACCCTTGAAAACGGCCTCATGTGGTGTCTATGGCGTCTGATCCGTGTCTACGCCTGACACCTCAACAGAAAATGACCCCCATCCACTGTGACCTTTACAGATCTGATAGGAAGCAGTAGTGCCGATAGAATTTGGCGTGCCCAAGAGCCGCGGAGCGTGGAAGAGAAACAGGTCTGCGTGCGTGAGAAAGCAAAGCCACTCTCCGTATAGAGCTGTGGAAACCCGATGATATCTCACCGTGTGCAGTCGCTCTTTTTTTATTGATCTTCTTTGACCTTCCCCCCCCTTTCGAAAGCCTGATCACATAATGTATTGCTTGAAAGTGTGCCTTTATCTAGGCCTAGGGTCTAGAGATCGGACCAGCGAGGCAGTCGCAATGCGATTGAAGTGATGCGCGGGAGCGGGGATTGATCCCGGGACTCCCACTCGCCAGACCAACGCACAACCAGTCAAGCTAATAGGGCTGAGCCCGATTAGTGGGGCTGTTGTTGCTGGTTCATGGCTATACTAACCGTGGGGGCTACAATCACCCCCGCGATCTTTGGAGCGCGCCTTGGCACTTCATGCCGCGGACCGCCGCACACGACGTCCCTCATGTCCCTCACGCGAGGATACCACGCTCCTCACCCTGCCGACAACGCCAGATTGTAGTGATGCGCGGAAGCGGGGATTGAACCCGGGGCTCCCACTCGCCAGACCAACGCACAACCAGTCGTGCCAATAGGGCTGAGCCCGATTAGCAGGGCTGTTGACGCTGGTTCATGGCTATACTAACTGTGGGGGCTACACTATCAAAGTCAAAGTCGGTTCAATCCATCTTGGAAACATCCCCGGACAGTAAAGGGTAGATGGTGTAGAAAGGAGGTTGAAGATGGAGCACTTGCTTCCTCTCTGAGCAGCATCAAACTCAACCTGACGGCAGCTAATTAATGGAGATAGATCTTTCCACACTGTGCTTGTAGTCAGTGGTGGAAAAAGTACTCAAATGTTTTACTTTTATGTTAAAGTATCCATACTACCCTAACCCTAATGCAAAAATACTCTGCTAGTTTAGTTTACTTTATTGACACAAATGTATAAAACATTGGGTCCAAACAATAATCGAAAACCCATTAATAAAAAAACTTTAAAAAGTACAAATTACAATACATTAAAAAACAACACAAAACACAAAATCACTTGAATCAAACAACCGAAACTTTCTGTTGCTCCAAAAGTGACAGGCAGGCATGCAGCATACGTAAAGTTTCTCTGTTATTCGCCGCAAAGAGTGAGCTCAGATCATCTAACTCAAGTCCATACTTTCTTCTGATGTCCTGTGTGAGGGGACACACTAGTATATGCTGTTCATTTTGTATACCAGTCTCACATTGACATGTACGCTGCTCAGGTGGTATGCGACTCCACCTTCCCATCTCCACACGCAGTCTATGAGAGGACAACCGAAACCGTGTAAAGGTTATCCTCAAATAGTCCTCAATGTAAGGTGTACTGCTGGTGCTTGTGTAGAGTGGATGGACAGATAACTCTGGGTTGATGGCTTGGTATGTCCTATATCTTGTTCCCTCCTTGGATTGCAGTTTATGAATCATGTCCCTTCGGTCACTCTCAATATGATCTTGTTTCTCCATTATCTCAGATATATGAGAATACATGACTTGGTTCTCCTTCTTTAGCAGTTGAAGAACATACCACAAGGGGTCATCAAGCATGCCATTACGCTGCTGTATCTTGTTGAAGAACCTGGCCTGCTTTTCTCTCACTAAGGCTTGCAATGAGGGCAGCCCTGCTTCCAACAAGCAGGTTAAGTTAGGTGTAGTAACCCTCACCCCAAGTAGGGATTTCACTCCAGTCATGTAGAGAGTTTCAACAGACTTTAAGGGAACTTGTAACCAAGCCTCACACCCATACAAAATAGCTGATGAAAAGGCAGCCTCAAAAACCTTACGTTTTACAGAAAATGGGGCATCATAGTTTGTAGACAGGAAGATTATCAGTTTGTTTAAGTGCTTTGTCTTCTCTTTTACATGTAGGGCAAGTGAGTTTCGGGCATTTCCATCAGCGGTGAAGATGGCTCCAAGATATGTATAACTGTCACAGTGCCTCACTGTAAACGAAGCAAGCTGAATAGGTTGCCTGTCTTCATCAGATCCCAATATAGCCATGAACTTTGTTTTACTCTCATTAACAAGCATGCCATATTCATCACAATATTCCTCCAGATGTTTCAGTTTTTCAGTCAGCCTTTCTTTTGATGTTGCCAGGATAACAGTGTCATCCATCAGCATTAAAACGTGAAGCCATTTTAGGAAACCATCGTCCTCACACTGTTGCTTAATCTTTCTGATGAGCATGTCGACAAACATCACAAACAGGAAGCAGGATGTAGGGGATCCTTGCCTCACTCCGATGGATGCTGTTATTGTAGTGGAGCCCAGGATACTCGTTGTCACACTGTACATTGACATCAAGGCCAACATCATAGTAACTCCACAACCCAGGCTCTTTAAGACTTTAAAGTACTCAAATGTCGGCATTAAAATGTACTTAAAGTAGGGTACTAAAAGTTAAAGTACTCATCGTGCAGAATGTCCCATTTCACAGGATCGAAATTTTTTGAAAATAGGCGCTCTATACAAGCTCACAATGTGTTGCATCGCGATGCATTTTGAGCTTGTAGATCTACTACATTCTAATAGCAGCCTTAAGACTTAAACTAAAGGGTGAATTTCTATGGTGTTACACACTGGTGATCTACGACACACCGTGAGCTTGTAACAATATTGTGAAATAATTGTAGTGTATTAAAAGTACAATATTTGCCACTGAGATGTAGTGGAATAGAAGTAAAAGTACTGAAAATTGCAAATACAGCACTAACCTCCCTCTCTCCATCAAGCTCAACCTGATGGCAGTTGATTAATGGAGAGAGATATAGCTTTGTGCTTGTAGTATAGAGTGGAGAGAGAGAGTGAGAGGGAGAGGGAGAGGGAGGGAGAGAGGGAGGGAGAGGGAGAGAGAGAGAGAGAGAGAGAGAGAGAGAGAGAGAGAGCAACACAACACAGAGCTTCTGCTTGAACCAAACCACATGGATTAGTAGTACGTTTTGTTCCTTTTCTTTTTATTAGACTTTATGTTCCTAACGTATTTATGTATTTTATTCGTTTGGCAAACATTTATGCCTGTTTGTTTGTGTCCTTGTTTGTTTGAGTTACTGATTGTCTTTTTAATTTAATATTCAGTTAAACACCATCCTGTTTGCACCATCATACGGTATGTATCCAGACAGAGAGCGTTGTGTCTGACTTCATAAGAAGGCGGGTTCACCGGGTTGTTGTGATGCGTCTAGTGCAGTGGTTCTCAAACGTTGTTGTGTCATATCAGGTCACCCCTGTAAATAACCTTTCAATCCATGGCTCTCGCTCTCCTGATTTGCATTGTTACATTACCTTACATTTATGTCAAATTATGTTAATCTTTCCCCCTAAGATACAGTATGTCACCAGGAAAACTTGAGAGAGAATATCTGTTTCCATTTGGACATATCGAAAATAACTTTTATACTTGATGTTTAACCACTTAAACCCCAGCATCCCTATTCCAGGGGGGAAAATTCACCAAAAATAGACGATCTACAAGCTCTCAACGTGACGCGTTGTGAGCTTGAGGGATAAAAGGGATAAGGACGGAATTCATTTTGTAACGAAGGCCCTCACTCACCTTTACGTCTGTCTGTCTGTCTTCCCCCTGCTCATGCATCAATCTCACCTTTTTCACCCCTAAACAGTTGGTATGCCTGCGTGCCACATATGTTGATACTATCGTCCTGGTGCGCTAACAACAATAATGTCTGTAAGAATAAATATAATGTGCTTTAGGATGTGTCTTCAAAAGATATTAACAGCGGAGCACTCACACAACTTCCTCTGCAGTCGGTGTGTCCCCCCGAATCACCAACCACACCCTCCCCCTCTGAATTCACATGATGCTGACACAAGGTCTTCCACAGGGAGTTTCAGTTAGATTGCTACAAGCCATCTGACTGGAAAGAATGTCCAATTGTGTGTTGTAATAACTGGAGAAAACCTGCCCAAGGAGAATGTATTCCGAATAACTACAAGTGACTACAAGAACGACTCGAGCAGAACCCTCTGCCAAATTGTCCTTGCGCAAGCAGTGGAAGCACTGACTCCCTCACTGCTAGGGATAGCACTATTCAACCTGTGGCGTGTGGGCTGCATGCAGCCCCTGTGGCATGTCTATGCGGCCTGTCATGGTCATACCAATAAAATATATTTTGTCTACTTTCAGTGTGGACAAATAGCCTAATTTTTCAGTTTCTCTCCAAAGCCACTAGGAAACAATTTTTGTCTTGTTTTATACCAGACCTATTTGCTATTTTGTTTGTTCCAAAAGAAGAAACTTTGTAATTTTATCATTAATCATTCCATGACAATCATTTTTGTTCAATGAGGTTTGGCCTTGATGGAAATGAGGCTGTTTTCTGTGTGTTTCTTAGTTTTTAGACTACTCATGTAGTTTATGTGTTACAAAACCATTGTCTAAAAGCGTCCAAAATAGGACCGTCATTTTTTGCTCGTGGCCCTTGGGACTTTTTGTATTTAGCTGAGTGGCCTCTGAGCCACTTAAGGTTGAGTAGCCCTGTGCTAGGGAGTGTTTTACATTCCTATTATGTGGTCCCTTGTTAAATCAGCATATCGGGGAAGTGCAGCACAATATTATGTAAACTGTGTGTTCTGTGCCTTTCTGATCTCTTCATCAAGTTTCGTCATATGCAACAGGTACAGTGTAATGTACTCTGAAGTGTGACATTGTCAACATACAGTATACTGTAAATACAATCTTAACAGTATTTCAACCTTAGCCACATAGTGTGACTTTAATCTGAGGAGGTTTTGGAATGAGACTGGTAATTGTAGTCTGCACCCAGTAGAATACCAGTAAGACTCCCTAAGGGTGAGAAGCGACCGAGGTCGCGCACATGGGCGCATATGGAGGTTGCTCTAATATCTACAAACGAATGAACCTAACCTATGCAATAGCATTCTATAAGCAGTAGTAAACCCTAGTTGTCAACTAAGCCTAGGCTACTTGTACTGTAACCCTTTTATTATATGAATGAATGAGTTCAACTTCTCACACAAAAGACAAACATGAACGGTGGAAGGCAGGCATGCACGCACACACACAGACAGGCGCGCGCGTGCACACACAACACACACACACACACACACACACACACACACAGGTGGGGACAGTGCCGTGACGCAGAGAGAGCGAGAGAAAAAGACAGAGAAATGGACACACACAGCTTGCTGGTGAGAAATGAACTCTTACCGACTGTGCAAATATGCACGATGGAGCTATAGAGGTTTAACATCCTATAACAACTAGGAGCAGTGAGCAGCCATTGGATTCTACGGCGCTCTGGGAGCAATTAGGGCTAAAGAGTCTTGCTCTTACTCATTGCTGGCCTGGCCTGGCCTGGAATCCTACCTGGGACAACCAGGGGCTCTGCTGGCTCCCCAGGCGGGCTCACTTAAACCACTCAGCTTTGGCCACCCCTGTTGTTGCTGGGGGGCTCTCTCCATTCCGACATGTCGCCACTCCGAAATTGACTTCTTATTGTCGGAGTGGCGACACTCCCATAGGGGTTAAGTTTAGGCTTAGGGTTAGAGAGAGAGTGTCGGAATGGAGACATGTCGGAAAGGAGACATGTCGGAGTGGCGGGATGCACCGTTGTTGCTGTACAGCAGGTGGTGTTTTAATTGATTGTGTCTGCTGCCTGTGTTCTTGTGTCTGGTGGTATGTATTGTGTGCTATGCTATTATCTCTGATTAATGCCCTAACATACCACACCAGCAATAGATTCATTCATCATCTCTACTGAGGTGGATGGCAGTTCCTTTGCAATCCATCCACTGACTCCAGGGTGAACGGAATTAAAGTTGTTCTGCAAATGTGTGTATGCCTATGTATGTGTGTTCCACTTTAACCCCAACCCCCCCCCCCCCACCCCCCCCCCCCCCCCCCTGGGCAAACACATTGACAACACACTGACATGGAGGGTGCATTCCAATTAGGATTAAGGGTTTAACCTGGATTAAATCAAGGTTTATCAATTAATCCAGTTGCACAAAACTTTAAAACTAATTTAAATATAACATCTATAGTTAAACAACATCCTTCTAATCCTTCTAATAATGTTAGAAGGACTGAAGAAAACAAGAGAGGAACCATCTCAACCATCTGTTGTGTTTTTTTTTTTTTTTTTTTTTTCTATAATTTTTATCCCACGATTTTGCAACCCATTTTCACCCAGTGCCAATTGCCTATGTAATCCTGGGCTTTGCTCTCCCTCTGCCGCGCCTGGGGAGACAACGGACTGACCTGATGCTTCCTTCAATGCATGAGTAGACCAAGTTGTTTCTTTTACCTGACAGGGGGGATTTCCCCTGGATGGACGTAGCGCGTGGAAGGAACACGTTATTCCAACCAGTTCCTTTCCCCTCCATCAGGCGCCCCGGCTGGCCAGGGGGAGGCAGGGGGAGGCATTATTGAGACCAGGATTACTGCATGTTTTTGTGAGGGTATCAACCCTAGGAGACACGGGGAGAACATGCAAACTCCACACAGGAAGGCCCTATCGCCGACCCCACCTAGGGTGTGGGCGCTGATAATGCGGAGGGAGAAACACGCTGATCATAAAGAATTTACATGCCGGTATTGAGAGAGCCAACATCGTCTCCCAGTCGTTCCCAAACCTTTCAGCTCAAGACCCAAACTAGTGAAAATAGCAGATCTACAAGCACACATCGCGTTGCTTTGTGCTGCGCTGTGAGCTTGTAGATCGGCTATTTTCACTACTTCTTGTTTTGTTTTTGTTTTATTGTTTCTTTTTTTTCTTCTTTGTTTGTTTTAAAATGTGTAAAAACATATTATAAAGAAAAAAAATATGTTTTATATATATTTTTTAAATGTAGGAAAATAAATGGTATTTGTACTCAAGCTGTGACCCATAAAAATTGGTCCGTGACCCACAAATGGGTCCCAACCCACTGTTTGGGAAACAGTCCAAACATCCTATCCGAAATCCTAAATCTTCTGCCTGCATGCACTTGAAACAGTCCTTCTCCAACTTTGTCGTGTTATCCCTGCCGTCACAGTAATTTAGCAGAAAGGGGAACTGACACACAGACTGACGCTGATTGGTCATGATGACAGGCCAGAGGCTCAAAATCTGTCTGACGTTAATTACCGTGTCAGCCTCCTGGCGGACCAGTGAGCAGCACACCTTTCTAGTGGAACAATTATGGATTATTCAGCTGTCAATTAAGTCCTATTTACTGATTGGAAAGAATATCTGCATAACTGTGATTGATTGACAGAATCCTCGGATGCCAAAGGCTGGGTGTTCGAGACAAAAAAATCCATCCATATGCTTAAAGCAGCAATATGTAACCTTTTTCTTTTATTAATACCAGTAAGACTCCCTAATCGGGAGATAAGCGACCGTAGGTCGCTTATCTCCACAAATAGGGCAAAAATTTGTTTTTCCAAAATCTTCCTGATCCATGTTGATCCGTGTAGACATGCTGTGTAGTGATTTTCGTGATTTTAGGGCAAAATCTGTAGGAGCAGTGTCCAAAAATGTGTTTTTAAAAATCGGCCTGAAGGTGGTGCTATATGGGACAGATTCATGTTGATGGGATGAGTGTAGACATACTGTGTAGCGATTTGCGTGATTTTAGGGCAAAAACTGTAGGAGCAGTGTCCAAAAATGTGTTTTAAAAATCGGCCTGAAGGTGGCGCTAGAAGAGGGGCATGTGAGAAATGAGGGGTGGGGTCTCCGCGTTGCCTTTGTGGAGATATGAGAGGGGGCCCTCCACTGGGGGCGCCACCGTTCTGGAGCACCAGGAGTGGGTGGTCCCCAGGAATTCCCCGTGAGCAGCCCCGTTGGGGTGGTCATTTGGTCATTTTTGCACATTTGGTCATTTTTTACACCTGGGGGTCCCCGAGGGACCTGGGGGTCCCTGGAGCTCCGGGGGTCCTTGGAGGTTGTAGTTTGCCAGGTAAGGAGTGTGTGTGCAAAATTTGGCATGGATGGGGGCAACGGTTGTGGAGATATGAGCAGGGCAAAAGTGTGACTGACTCACAGACAGACAGACGGACAGCCGGTGGAGGTTTTGGTAGTAAAAATGCGACTTTGTATGGTAGATTATGTTAATACCAGTAAGACTCCCTAATCGGGAGATAAGCGACCGTTGGTCGCTTATCTCCACAAATATCACAACCTCCACCTCTCACGTCATACGGGTAGCCATAGTTACACCTGGAATGTTGAATCTCCATATATGGAGATAACCTACGCATCACACAAAGTCTGACCTCACCAGCCCATACTTGGGCATGGACGACTTATATCTCCATATACGGAGATGGCCATATATGGAGATACGATGACATCACAGAGTCCACAGCTGATGATGTGGCGTGATGTCATACAATACACAAACAAGCCCTATATAAAGGGGCAATTCTCACCAGGGAAGAGAGCATTGCCTGGAATGTTGAATCTCCATATATGGAGATAACCTACGCATCACACAAAGTCTGACCTCACCAGCCCATACTTGGGCATGGACGACTTATATCTCCATATACGGAGATGGCCATATATGGAGATACGATGACATCACAGAGTCCACAGCTGATGATGTGGCGTGATGTCATACAATAAACAAACAAGCCCTATATACTGATGCGATACGATGACATCACAGAGTCCACAGCTGATGATGTGGCGTGATGTCATACAATAAACAAACAAGCCCTATATACTGATGCGGAGATATGAGCAGGGCAAAGGTGTGACGTGTGACGTGTGACGTGTGACCGACCGACCGACCGACCGACGGACGGACGGACGGACGGACGGCCGGTGGAGGTTTTCATAGTAAACTGCTCCCTGACGGTCGCAACAATATCATTTATACAGTGTTTTTTTTTTTCATTAACCTGGGACATAAAAATCTTTACATTACTGTAACTCCAAATGATAAGGATAGTATACACTAAGTTGTACAGGAGTCTTCAACATTTTCAGGCCAAGGACCCCTTAGCTGAGAAAGAGATGAATCAAGGACCCCCTCTACATATTGTATATATGTAGAGGTGTGATGTGTTGCAGATTTTATGTTCATCGATAGAGATAGATTCATAGACTTGTTTGACAGCACTGTCATCAGTCTAACAGTATGTTGGATTTGTGTTTTTAGTTAAATTGACCTTTCACTCTGTACTTGGTCTGCTCTTTTTTCTTACCTCTACACCAAACCTATTTGCCAAAACCTATTTTTGTCTAAAGTTCTCCTCAGAATAGGGATGCGTGGGTTCAAGTTGTTAATTTAAAAGAATGATCCTATCACAAAGATTTGGTGGCCCCCCTGTAGTAAATCTGAGGACCCCCTAGGGGTCCCAGACCCCCTGTTGAAGACCCCTGCAGTACAGAGTTGCCCAGTTTCATTGGGCCCGTGCAGGCAGGTGTGTAAATGAGTGAAAGTGGCAGCCCGTCCAGGCCAGCCACTCCAATGTCTTGACTGATGTCTGACAACCTGTCACTCCGCTCCGTCTAGTGGGTCTTTATTCCCTGTCACCAAAGCTGACGACCCTGCGGAATATAATATGAAAGCTTGTGGGTACTGTGTGTGTGCGTGTGTGTGTACTGTCTGTGTAAAATATATTCTCTGTATATGGTAAAGTCTTATAGATGAAAATTATGAATGAAATGAATGCAGTTTTGGATCCACATCTTTTGAATTCCGGAATCCCATTCATAGTTGGCAGACAGAAGACGCCTGAGCCTGTACAAATCTCCCCTCACTTCAATGAGCACTGGAGAGATTCATTGAACTGATCACTTAACGGCATAAGCAGAGAGTGAGTCATTCAATCATCTTGGTAACAATGATGTGCGGAATGGTCTGAAGGGCAGCTTTAAGAGCAAAGCACACAATGTTCTTTTCAAGGGAAAGACATTCCCTCTGGTATCAAGGCCGATGTGACGAGTACTTGATGGTCCATGGGAAAATACACTGCAGTAAAATGTAAACATTTCTTGTAAAAGTTGTCATGGAAATTAGAGTGATAGTTGCAAATCAAACATCCATCAAGTATACTACAGATCCTTGGGGAAAAGTAACTTTTTATTTTGTAATTTTGTCTAATCTATAGGGTAGAATATCATGTTAATACCAGTACGACTCCATAATCGTGAGATAATTAAGCTACCGTCAGGTCGCATACACAAACTTTAGAAGGCCATCTTTAGGTAGCCAATCAGGAGGGAATGTGGGAAATGATGACATGACCTTAGAGATACTGTGTACCGCTTTGCATGATTTTAGAGCAAAATCTATAGGAGCAGTGTCCGAAAATGTGTTTTGCAAGAATCAGCCTCATGGTGGCGCTTAGAAGAGGGCCATGTGAGACATGAGGGGTGGTTTGGCAGCCAAGGAGTGTGTGTGCAAAGTTTGGCATTGATAGGGGCAACGGTGGCAGAGATATGAGTAGGGCAAAGTGTGACGTGACATGTGACGGACAGACAGACAGACAGACAGACAGACTGACTGACTGACAGACTGACTGACAGACTGACAGCCGGTGGAGGTTTTGATAGTAACTGTGAGCTGACGGTCGCAACAATATAACTTACAGACAAATGCATGGGGTGGTTGTATTTTGTCTCTTATCTCTTCTATTGACACGTTTAGATTGTGTCAAAGCAAAGGTCATGTCTCAACTAGAAACAAGACCTGATGGTCAAGATTCCATTTAAACCCTGAGCAAGCAGGCAGGTAAAAATGTCAAGACTTTAGCAGGAAACCGGCTTCAAATCCGGGGTGGAAGAGAAAAGTTAATGCAGCTTTACAGAACCATCTCTGAGCAAGTGTTCCTATTTCTCGAAAGGCTGCCAAAAGAAGAGTTGCTTTAATGAAGTGCATGAGTCCTCTATCTTCCTATTGATGCTCCTTATTTTTGAATTCTGAACCTTAACCGATTAAGACCTGTCAGGCACGTGCAGTCTCAATGTTGGTAAACAAGAAATCCATCTATATATCCTGCTGGCTGGCCAGCGTGGCCACTTTAGGCATTTTGATTTGTCTCCACACTGTCCACAGCGTGTGGAGAGAGAAAGGGCGTTATTTAGCTAAAAAAGAAACTGTAGAAACGAGATAAAAACACAAAACTCGACTGAGTCGAGGGCATACATATACAGTACTATAGGCTATTACCTGGGGCGTTTATGGAAGCCAGTGGTCCGAGGCTATATGCAGTTGAGGTACTGGCTGTCACGCAGCAGTAATGTGTTTTGCTTCAGCGTTTTCTAATTAAGTGATAGACATGCCAGTCATCGTCATCTCTGAGTGACTGACGTGTGCTGCTCACACTTACACGGTACATGATGCATGCACATGATGCATGTACATGATGCATGCACATGCTAGCACCTGTAGAGGGACTGAATTAAGGCTGGGTCTCACTGTGTCTGTCTCACTGTCTATCTTAGCTAATTTGAGGCCAAGGCGGACACAAAACCCCAATCCCACAGCCATTTTATTTCCAGTTTAAATAGTTGTTATTTTATGAGGATACTATATTGAGGGTTCGGGGAGAGTCACAGTCACAGGATAGGCTGACAACCTGTTACTACTGTGTCTTTTTTCCCAGAACAACTCCACCCCACCCCATACAGTAGCCTACACTGTGCATGCAATTGAATCACAGATTGATGTGGTGTGTGTGTGTGTGTGTGTGTGTGTGTGTGTGTGTGTGTGTGTGTGTGTGTGTGTGTGTGTGTGTGTGTGTGTGTGTGTGTGTGTGTGTGTGTGTGTGTGTGTGTGTGTGCCTAAATGTTGTCCAGGAGTGTTTCAGGCAACTGCACTTCAATTATATTTAACAGATGGTTTCCAACCGTTACGATGATGGAATATTCAAAGAGGGAGGCAAGCAGAACGCTATTTTTTTATGCATACAAGGTACCCTGTATATGACATATCCCTGTATATGACATATCGCGTGTGTGTGTGTGTGTGTGTGTGTGTGTGTGTGTGTGTGTGTGTGTGTGTGTGTGTGTGTGTGTGTGTGTGTGTGTGTGTGTGTGTGTGTGCGTGCGTGCGTGCGTGCGTGCGTGCGTGCGTGCGTGCGTGCGTGCGTGCGTGCGTGCGTGCGTGCGTGCGTGCGTGCGTGTTCTTGCATGTTGTTTTGTTTGCATGCAGCATTCTGTAGCCTACGTTGTATTGTATTGTATAGTCTTGTTATGTGACATCCGGAAATTATATGCCGTTCTCCCAGATCCAGATTTACATATTGCGCTGGCAATATGCTGTGATCAATGGGGTGATTATGGTGCTGAGACATAAATGCTTTTAAATCGATTGTGAGGAATGGAGAACGGATGGTGCTGCAACCCTTGATCTATCATAATCATATCCAGTCCAGTTTCCTGCAGGTTGATCAAGAGTGAAATAGCTCTCTGTTACTGCTGTCTTGCTCAGAGATGGCATCGTAGGCGAATGAAGCCACTACCATGCTTTTTCTGATGCTGGTATGAAAATATGTAATATATCGTCACTGTCGGGCAGAAACCTCGTATCTCCAAGTTTCAAATATATATGTTTTTTTTTCTCGTAAAGTAAAGCCCTGCTTCACCATACAAGGCCGTCTTACAAAAGTAGTGAAAACAGCCGCTCAACAAGCACACGACTCGCGGTGCGAGGCTTTGTGTGCTTGTAGATCGGCTGTTTTCACTAGTTTAGTTCATTTTTTAAATGATAAATACAAAATGAACGTTTTTTGGACATACAAGGTTTCCACCCGACAACGACGATATGCTCATCAATACGTCCATACACGGACAAATGTGTGACTGTGGCAAAGACTTGGTCTTGTCCGTGGCAAATTTAAGATTTTCTGCTTTACACACCATTAAGACCCAATTACTGAATGCCATGTCTCCAGGTTTTATCCAGAATATTTATGACACTGATTTACTATTATTTATTTACACTATGGCACATTATGAGTCAACTACTACGATTACACATACATCGGCTCTCCGAAACATTGCTATTCCGAAGATTGACATCCCTTATTCTTCTATAAATGGCGGTGTTTCATGTTTCTAAGTAGGGGTGTTTAGTCTGACCACCTAAACCTAACCTTAACCCTAACCCTAACCTCAGTAAAACTAACACCGGTGAATGCTATAACCTGGTGAAATGCTAACCTGCCTGCCGACGCTGGTGAATGCTAACCTGGCGAAACGCTAACCTGCCGACGCTGGTGAATGCTAACCTGGCGAAACGCTAACCTGCCGATGCTGGTGAATGCTAACCAGGTGAATGTTTCTCAAGTGGGGGTGTTTCGGAATGGGGATGTTTCTATGTGGGGGTGTTTCGGAATGGAAATCCGCCCCCGGACAGAACAGTGAATCAATGCACTCACTCACATACTGCACAACAAGTTCACGTTCAGGGGTCGTCACCATGTTGGCTTTGTGGTGGACATAAAGCGACAGGTCTGATGAATGCCCCTAACAGGTCTGTAGTTATGGTACATCCTTGTGGTTCTCAAACGTTTCATTTGCATGGACCACCATAACTACAGACCTGTTATGGTCATCAGGGGCGAAATTAGATCGTATTCTGCATGCAGGTTTTCAGATCAAAAGGGCCCTGTACTGCTGTGAGGGGGGCCCATAGCTTAGGAGATTAGAGACCCCTAATATATTTGAAATGACGAAATATACATATCGTCGTTGTCGGGTGTAAACCTTGTATCTCCAAGTTTCAAATGTGTACGTTCTTTCGCAAAGCAAAGCCCTGCTTCATCATCAGACAAGGCCCAAAAGTAGTTAAAACAGCAGATCTACAAGCACACAACGCCTCGCGGTGCGAGGCGTTGTGTGCTTGTAGATCGGCTGTTTTCACTAGTTTAATTCATTTTTAAAATGAAAAATGCAAAATTAACGGTTTTGGACATACAAGGTTTTCACCCGACAACAGCAACATAATAGCCTATGAATTTATAATACTGTCACCAGTAGGGGGGCCCTTGGGTTTATTAAACCCATCAACCCTATACAAATTACGCTTGTGATGGTCATTCATCAGAGCTGTCTCTTTATGTGTTTCTATGTCCACTACAAAGCCAACATGGCGACGACCGCTGAACGCGCAGTATGTGAGTGAGTGAATTAATTCAATGTTCTGTTCTATCGTTGCTGTCCCTGTTTCTCAAGTTAGTTGGTCTCATCTGTGCTGCGTGCTTTCATCTGCAGATCCACCGCCAGTCCTTCTTTGGTCAGGCAGATGGAAGCACTGCAGAATGGCTGCAGGGGAAGTTCACAGCCAGCGCCAGAGTTAATTTCATTCCAGTCTTCATGTCGTTGACTGAAACTATGATAAAAATGTTTGCCCGGCTACCTTTTTTTCACTGACGAAACGAAAGCTATGATGACTAAATATATTGTCAATTTTGTCAACGAATAAAAACTAGACACAATTTGTGCTGTGAGCTTGTGGATTGTCTGTTTTCAGCATGCAACCAAGTGTAAATCTGCCATTAGAAAAGGCCTGCCAAAATATATCTTTGTTGACAAATTCAACTGTAGATTTATAGTCGACTGAAATTGTATATTTCGTTGACTAAAACTAAAACTTTTCAGATGACATTTTATTCAAAAGATGACAAAAAAAATGCTGTCAAAAATAACACTGTTTAATTCTACTAAAAAGTTGAAAATAATTTTACCCTGTGCAGGCAGGCACACTATCACCCTTGCGTAATGATCATGCATTCGTGTGCACGTGTGTGTGTTTGTGTATGCGCATATAACCTATGTTGTGTGTGCGTGCATGCATGCGAGTGTGCATGTATGTGATACACAGGTCATGGAAAAATAAGATGTGTGCACTTTGCAGTGCATTTGCATGCCATAGTAGCACTTTGCAAAGGGCAAACATCCATGGCAGGTTCACACCATCTATCAGTGGTGGAAAAGGTACTCACATTCTTAATAAAAGTAGCAATACTGCAATGCGGAAATATTCCCTTACAAGTAGAAGTCCGGAATTCATAATTAACTTGAGTAAAAGTACAAAGGTATTGGTATCAAAATGTACCAAAAGCAGAAAGTATTCATTATGCAGAATGCAATTTCACTACTTTTCAAACATATAAAATGTTAAGAAATCTTATAAAGAAATAGGGCTATTAGGGGTATTTTCAAATGGCTGAAATGTAGACTTTATCAGAGATTTCATGACCGTACAGTTCACTAAAAGAATACACCCCAAAAAGCCTATGGCTTGTTTCAATTAAGATCCTTTTTTAAAACTCATATAAATGAAGGCTGAAGTGGTTGATGTATGTTTTGTGATAATAATCAACATAACTACAAAGTAACTAGTAACTATACAGTTTTCAATACATTTTAGTGGAGTATAAGTACAACACAAGTACTTAAGTAAATCTACTTCGTTACTTTACACCAATGCCATCTATCTTCTGTATCATAACACTGTTTCATACTGCCCTTTGCAAAGCAGCACTTTGCAAAGGGCAAACATCCACGGCAGGTTCATAGCATCTATCTACTTTACCAGTAATCGGGAGATAAGCGACCATCAGGTCGCATACACAAACTTTAGAAGGCAGTGGTAGCCAGTCAGGAGGGAATATGGGAAATGGGACAGATCCATGTGGAATTGTAGATGACATGACTTTAGAGATACAGTGTACCACTTTGCGTGATTTGGGGGCAAAATCTGTAGGAGCAGTGTCCAGAAATGTGTTTTGCATGAATGGGCCTCATGGTGGCGCTAGAAGAGGGCCATGTGAGAAATGGGTTGGAGGTTGTGGTTCGGCAGCCAAGGAGTGTGTGCCAAGGAGTGTGTGTGCAAAGTTTGGCATGGATCGGGGGAACGGTGGCGGATATATGAGTAGGGCAAAAGTGTGACGTGACGGACAGACTGACAGACAGACTGACAGACTGACTGACAGCCGGTGGAGGTTTTTGCGACCGTCAGGGAGCAGTTTACTATGAAAACCTCCACCGGCCGTCCGTCCGTCCGTCCGTCCCTCCGTCACACGTCACACGTGACCATCAACAAACGTCACACCTTTGTTGATGTTTAAATCGAAGAGTCTTGGTCAAATACTTCTGTTGGTTTCTGCACTGATCATTTATACAATTCAGCTGTGTTTGCTCGTGTCATCATGATGAGGTCATAAATCAGCCATGCCCAAATATAGATTTTACGGGTTTACATGCTTACTCAGTTATTCGTTATGTGAAAGTCCTATGACGTCTATGATATCTGACATCATCATACATACATTCCCTTTTATGCCCATAAATGGAGATCCCCTCTGTAGAACCAGCCACTGACATCACTGTAATGTCAGGGGAACCAAATCCCTTTTATGCCCATATATGGAGATCCCTGTGATGCCAGGGGAACCAAATCCCTTTTATGCCCATATATGGGGATATGGAGATCCCCGTGTTGCCAGGGTAACCAAATCCATTTTATGCCCATATATGGAGATCCCTGTGATGCCAGGGGAACCAAATCCCTTTTACGCCCATATATGGAGATCCCTTATGTCATCAATATTAAGCCCATATCTGTGAATATCTTTGGGTACCAGATGTCTCCATATATACTTTTCTCCCTTAGGCATCTTACTGGTAGGTAGTTTAATGAGGAATGCAGTATGGTGGTAGGTAGGTAGTTATGGCCTTTGATGTAAGATTTTCACTTTCTAGGATAACTATATTTGCTATTAGCCTAATTCACGGCCCGCCCACTAAGCATCCCACGGGTGCTGAAGTCACATTTTGAAGGGGTAAATCCTACCATAGCCTATGGAGTTAGCACAGAAATCGCAAATTTAATGCAATTTCCGAATAGTAAAGTATAAAATACGGCTAGCATGATCAAGAACACAAGATACTAAACGGCACAAAGCACTATAATTTACTTTACTGTTAGAAATAATGATTTGTTGGCTTTAAGTCCAGTATAGTTTCCCCTTCTAAATTGAAGTCAGCACCCGGGGAAAACTGAGAAACGGAAGTAGGTGGGCGGGCCGTGAATAAGGCTAATTCCCAGATGATGCCCTTTTAGGGTACCCCTCATGCCCATATATGGAGATCCCCAGGCTTTACTAATTAACATAAGTTTTATGCCCATATATGGAGATCATTGTCCCAATGTCATCAGATATATGGGCATAAATGGACACAGGCAAACTAGATGGGCTGTATGGATATCCAGATGTGTGATGTAAGTGTTTTATTCCAAATGTGGCACCCCACAGACATATTTCCAGAAACAAAATCCCTTTCATGCCCATATATGGAGATTTCTGATGTCATCAATCCCAGGCCCTGTAAAAAACATGGTTGCTATGGTAAACAGTTGGTTGCTAGGGTAAACAGTTGGTTGCTAGGGTAAGAAAACATGGTTGCTATGGTAAACAATTGGTTGCTAGGGTAAACAGTTGGTTGCTAGGGTAAAAAAAACATGGTTGCTGTGGTAAAAAGTTGGTTGCTAGGGTAAACAGTTGGTTGCTAAGGTAAAAAACATGGTTGCTATGGTAAACAGTTGGTTAGTAGGGTAAACCTTCAATGATTTTGACATCTTGTTACTAATCTGTCGGTAGATAATGCCGGTCTTATATAAGGGTCATTTGTGTACGGTGTGATGTCATACTGATGTCAGCAGTGTGACAGGAGATAAGCGACCAACGGTCGCTTATCTCCCGATTAGGGAGTCTTACTGGTGATAGTAACTGCGACGGCAAGTTCACGTGCAGAGAATGTCAGTTGTTAGTTTTTACAGACGGATAAAAGGGCAGGGGCAGACACATGCCTGGGTACCATCTATCTTGTGGTGGGGGGGGGGGGTGTATGGTAATCCCACTGCCACAGGCTGAATGCATGGACACTTTGACATGGGTCATGAGTGGGCCGGGAGGTAAACCACTGACCTTATGATTACCCCTCCATACCCACTGATCCACACTGTTTACCAAACAATGACTCGGGACCCGTTTGTGGACCGTGGACCCATTGTTATGGGGTCGTGAGTAAATATTGCAAAATTCTTTGTTTCCTACATAGCCACAAAATAATTAAAAAAAAACACTGAATGTTAAAACTGAAAGTTTCTGTTTTTGGGGGGTGTAATTGAGGTCAGAAAACCTATTAAAGAAAAAGGTGAAAAGAAATCAGAAAAAAATTACGTCTTGAGACCTTTAAATCTGCTGTGAGGAAGGCTGAGGCCCAAATGTGTCGAGTGTTCTCAATAAATAAGAATGTTTGTCTGAGCCAGTCTTGCGTCCTTCATTTTGGAGTAGGCTATACTGCTTTATCCACTTCAGTGGCCTCAGAGATCAAATTTCAGGCCTAGGACCCCTTAGCTGAGAGAGAGATGGAGCAGGGACCCCCACAACCTTTTCATAGATTCCATATAGTTTCATTGTTTGACAGGGGAGTCTCTCTCCATTCCGACATGTCGCCACTCCGAAATTGACTTCTTATTGTCGGAGTGGCGACACTCTCATAAGGGTTAAGTTTAGGGTTAGGGTTAGAGATAGGGTTAGTGTCGGAATGGAGACATGTCGGAAAGGAGACATGTCGGAGTGGCGGGATGTAACCGTTTGACAGCAGCACAATCATCAGTGTATTTGGAATCATGTCAATTTGTCTTTTCAGATACGTATTTAACCACTTGAACCGTCAATACATATAAACTTGATCTTTCACTCTGTACTTAGTGTGCTCTTTTTCCCCTCTACACCAAATCTCTTTGCCAAAAATAGCCGATCTACAAGCTCACAACGCATCGCAGCGCGAAGCGTTGTGAGCTTATCTGCTATTTTTGGCTAAAGTTCTCAGAATATGGACAGTAAGTGGTTAATATAAAAAAAGCAGAAAAAAGTTTCTATCACACAAAGATTTGGAGGACCCCCTAGGGGTCCCGGACCCCCTGTTGAAGACCCTTGGTATATAGGCTATACTTTGATGCAAGTACTGGGTTGCGCTGATCTTAAAAGCACAGCAAGGGTTAATTCAAAGGGAGGGACTGAGGCAATCATTACATAAACCTCCGTTTAAAAATGAAAAACACTTTTCAAACTGAGGGGAACAGAATAGTTGAAAAGAATTTAATTTAAAGTCTTCAGGTCTCTGCGGTCTCTAATTAATTAAAATGTGTGGAGCCTAGACTGAATTTATCATGGTGGATCAAGGCATATTTTTGATCTATAAAGAGAAACATAAAGATGTAGCCTTTGGCAAGGACGATATTTCTGTTCAGAGCCTCTACTGTCAGCAGGTGGTCAGAGCAGACTCAAACCTGGGAAGAAGACACACGTCACCTATTGATGAAAGCTATAGGAGAGGAGTAAAACATTTTTAATAGAAATACTTAAAGAGGTGGTGCCAATAGTTTAGTACTTTTTCTGTTTTGTATGCGTCTATGAAGTTAACATTATTCTAATAGGCCATCAGTTGGGGTTAATGGCCCAATTCCAAACCGTTGACTCGCTGACTCACGGACTTAGCCAAAGTCAACGTACGCGTTCACGTTTGGGCATAAGGGCTTGAGGGTTGTTCCAATGTAAAATCGGTAAGTCCGTGAGGGTGCGGGAACGCCCCTTTTTGTTGACTTTCCTTAAGTCCGTACATTTGCAGACTTTGGCAAAGGAATTACCCACAGTTCATAGCGTTACTAGGGGAATCGGCTGGATCCTCCAAATGTCAATCATTTAAATGTGGAGATGAGTCACGAATCGCGGTTAGAACGTCCACAAGCAGCAGTGCTTTCTCACTGTTCTCAAAGTGAGACAGAATGGAAGATAGATTTAGTTAAAAATAAGGGGGCACTTGATAAGACATATGCAAGGTAAATGCAGAATATGGAAATACCATTTAAAACGAATAACATAACTCATAAACAGAAATTAAAATGAATAGATTAATGTATATAGCCTAATATAATAATAATCAACGATCACATACTTTAAAGCAATTACTGTAAATAAGGACAGTAAAGATTTGTAAATGTGATGTAAAGTGTCATGAATTAAACACTCGTCTAAGTGGTTCTTAACCTTTTCAGGCAACAACCCCCAAAAGAATCATATTTGAACTGGTCAGGGGGCTTTGTAGGCCTATAACACGGTTCTATCGGGAAAATAGCAGATCTACATGCTCACAGCGCCTAACGTTGCGAGGTGTTGTGAGCATGTAGATCTGCTATTTTATCAGTTTCTGCCCCTATATATTTGGACAATGTTTAATATGTAATTTAATCCTTAAAATGACACTTTAGATTAGAAATGTGCAGATCCTCTATAAACTTCATGTTGGTTTGTTTACTGTTGAGAAAACAAAGTCACACATTAATAATCATCTGGGGACCCCTCAAAATAATTTGCGGACCCCCAGGGGGTCCCAACCCACAGGTTGAGAACCACTGATCTAAAGTGCTGTTCCGTTCCCTTTGGAGCTGTACCCTCTAGCTGAGTCCACAGAAGTTCCTTTGCTCACCACTAGGGGGGTGTACCCTCAAGCCCTTACCATGTTGACGTCACTAAAGTCCGTGAGTTAACAGTCAACAGGGCTTAGGGAGGACATTGGAATTCACCATTTGTCAGCCTTCTGATTGGTCCCTGAGACTCCCTGACTGGCCAACCAGAAAAAAACATTCACTTTTTGCTATCGGGGGTGGAGTTTGTGCAGTGGAGAATGTTGCTTCAGCCTTTCAAAAACTGTCCGCAGTGCGCGACACGGAGATCGGCCGGTACGGTGATAGCGACGGCAAGCGTCAAGCGATCTCGCTCATCATAACGAATAAGCTTCAACAAACTAGTTCATATGGACCTTATCAATGGTCTAAGAGTCACGATTGGGTACATATAATTTAAATGGGCAGAATTACGAAAAGCCAGCCTATTATGTGAGGAGAAACATTCTCTCTGTCCTCTTCCTAGTACCCAAGATGCAATGCGCTTCTCTTTCTATCTCTGATTCAGAGGATTAAACTAATTAAAACATTTATTTTTCGGGGGAAAACTACTGTTTTGCTATGTAATTACTGTACCTTTTTCTTCCCTTTTTATTAATATCACGTAGATGTGGTTTTTTTGGTACTTTATATAGCTGTAATGAGGCTATGAAGAAAAAAAAAATCGCATCCACTACCACTATAAAAGAATCTGCAAAGAGGATTCTGTCCCACTGGGATTAAACTAATTAAAACATTTATTTTCGGGTAAACCCCCTGTTTTGCAATGTAACTACTGTACCTTTGTCTTCCCTTTTTATTAATATCACCTAGATGTTTTTCCTTTGGTACTTTATATAGCTGTAATGAGGCTATGAAAACATAAAAAAATTCCATTCACTGCCACTATAAAAACAATCTGCCCAGGGTCATATGTCCCAGCATAGTAACAGGGCAGAATGGGGCGGGATTTGCAAAGTGGTGGATTGAGCCATGTGCAGGTTTGTCTTCCCTGTGTACTTCCTGAAAGCTGAAAGACTGGGCCTCAAAAGGCCCAATCGAAAAACACAGATTAAATGACCTCATATAATCATCCCCTCCCCTTTTACCATTCACCCAACACTGTGGGTGTAGCTAACTTCAGCTGGGTCACCACCCACCTGACAACCAGGCATACTTAATGAAGTGGTGGGTGTGGCCACATAAAAACACAATTTTAAGTCTTTGTGTACACTTTTTTTATGTTTTAAAAATCTTCCTCCTCCTAGTATAATCATAATACCTGATCATCATGTTTTAGGGGAGAAAAAAATCATGGCACTAATGGGTTCTTAAAAGCTTTTCAGCCCAAGGATCCCTTTGCCGAGAGAGAGAGAGAGAGAGAGAGAGAGAGAGAGAGAGAGAGAGATGAAGCAGGGACCTCCCACTATTACAGTATTGTATAACATTGTGTTTCAGATTAAACCCCCATAACATACGACATTTACGGCTCTAGCAGTGATTCCCAACCACCAAAGAGGACCCCCAGTTTGACATGCATTAGGCTACAGACCCCCATTTAATGACATTTCTATCTCTGAGACCCCAATTTATATTGTACAATCAATGTTATCACTCCCTTCCCCCACCAGCTGCTCCTGGACACCCTTGCTGACCTAGGCATCACCGGGACGGCATTAAAGTGGTTCTCCTCCTACCTGTCGGACCGGACCTACCAGGTCTCATGGAAAGGTTTGCTTTCCCCCCGAACCCTCCAAACGGGAGTCCCCCAGGGATCCGTACTTGGCCCTCTGCTTTTCTCCCTGTACACCAAATCCCTTGGTGCTGTAATCTCTGCTCACAATCTATCCTATCACTGCTATGCTGATGGCACTCAACTGTTTTTGTCCTTCCCCCCTTCTGCCACCCAGGTGGAAGAGCGCATTGCTGCATGTCTGGCCGACATCTCACAGTGGATGTCAGCCCACCACCTCAAGCTGAACACGGACAAGACGGAGCTACTCTTCTTCCCAGCTAAGTCTTGCCCCATGCAAGATCTCACTATTTCCGTAGATAATGCATTGGTGACTTCAGTTCCTACTGCTAGAAACCTTGGTGTGGTCTTGGACAGCCAGCTATCATTCAAGGCACACATTGCATCAGTCACCCGGTCCTGTAGGTTCACACTCTATAACATCCGTAAAATCAGACCGTTCCTCACCCAGGAGGCAGCGCAGCTCCTCATTCAGACATCTGTCATATCAAAACTTGACTATTGTAACTCTCTCCTCACTGGTCTCCCGGCATGTGCACTTAAACCTCTCCAACTGATCCAAAATGCCGCGGCAAGACTGGTCTTCAACCAACCTAAGTTCTCACATGTCTCTCCCCTTCTCCGCAGCCTCCACTGGCTCCCGGTTGCGGCCCGCACCGAATACAAAACACTGATGCTGACCTTCAAAGCAGCCAAAGGTATGGCTCCTCCATACCTCCAAAACCTGATGAACCCCTACACCCCCACCCGTTCACTTAGATCAGCCAACACAGGGATGCTGACAGAACCCTCGCTAAAAACTCCAGGGCAAAAATCCACTCGTCCGAGACAGTTTGCCCTCCTGGCTCCCAAGTTGTGGAATAAACTCCCTGTCGCACTTAGAACAACGGACTCACTCGCTAGCTTTCGCCGTGGACTGAAGACTCACCTTTTCAGACTCCACCTAAACCCTTAGCACTACAGTAAAATCAATGACCATACATGAAGCTAGTTAGCATTTGTTTTTGTTTTTTAGGTTCTTTAGAACTTTGATTATATTGTGTTTTTCTCTAGATAGATATCCATTTACATTGTTATATTGCTGTTAATGTACTGACTTATTATCTTGTATATTATTGTGATGTTTTTTATCTGCTATTGTAAGTCGCTTTGGATTAAAAGCGTCTGCTAAATGCCTAAACTGTAAACTGTAAACTGTAATGAGCATGAAGCTAGATAGCATTTTTAGGTTTTATAAACGTTTTTTTACTGATTAGGTGCGTGGTCTACCTATGCTATTGTCTTTTCTAGATTGATATTCCTATGCATTGTTATATTGTTGTTGATGTACTGACATATTATCTTGCTTATTATATTGATGTACATGCTTATTGTAAATCGCTTTGGATTAAAAGGGTCTGCTAAATGCCTAAATTGTAATGTTAATTTAACTCTTGAGAGAGTACAAATGGAACCAAATGGACCTGTTAGAGTTACATACCCATAAGGGTCCATTTGGATCCTAACTATCATTTAGCTGGGGACCCCCTGGAACTCCCTCAAGGACCCCTGGGGGTCCCCGGACCCCACTTTGAGAACCAATGCTTGTATCCTCGCTTGATTAATGACCTTGGCTTCAAGTGATAGGATAGAACAAGGATTACGTCTTACATCCGAGGCATCTTCCTTACGCATACTGACTGCAGGCGTCTTGCCAGCATGGGAGAAGCTTTCGAAAATTGTTTTGAAACCAGTCCAATAAGTCAGCCCACCAAACCAATCTCCTACAGCCCTGAGTTAGTGACTGTGTAAGTTTGGACTTTATTGATTTATTGATTTGTGCCAACTTTGATTTAAAAGTTTGTTTGGCCTTTAACAACATTTTTGCACACTCCTCCTCCGCCCAGAAAAAGCAGAACTTTTTTTGTTAATGTGATTTAATGCCAGGTGCGTCTCTGATCCAAAGGAGTACTCATGACAATTACTTTTTTTAAGAGCACTCTTGTGCATTGATAGATAACCAATGACATCAATGACAACACAAAGTCCCACCCCACCCCCCACCCCCCCCCCCCCCCCCCCCGTTTTTCTGGTGTTGCACCAAATTCTGGGCCCTGGGTACAAGGATTCACTCACATTTTGTGCTTGAACTATTGAAAAATAGCACGTATACAGGCTCACAGTGCAGCACTCGGTGCCGCACTGTGAGCTTGTAGATCTGCTATTTTTGAAAAATCTTGAGAAGTCTTTGAATATTTCAAATCCTTCTAAGGTTTTTTGAAAAACCAATGTTTCTATGTCAGTGGTGCTCAAACCTTTTCATGTGATATGGATGATGGCCACAGACCCCCATCTCAAAACATTTAGTTCCAGGGAACCCCCCCCCAGAAGCGAAAGCGAGTTACAAATGTTTACTTATAGCTGGGGCCAAACTGGGAAAGTTTGTGCACTTGGTGGAGAGTTTTTGATTTTTGGTATGGTGTTAGGTATGGGTATAAGGTTTTCAAAAACCATCGCAAACAAGTTGGGCTCGCCCCCTAGTGGTCTGTTTGCAATTAATCAAATATTAGATACGTCAGTATATGGTTCAAACCCCAAATAATTGATGAAAGGGATTTTCAATGGATTCTGTTACTATTGCTGATAAACAACATACTAAAAATTCAGGAAAAAATAACTACCGGAAAGGCACCATTTTCAAGATGGCGTCCACGATGGCTGGCGGGAGCTGAAAATGCCTATAAACTGGGTTTTAATGTGTAAAAATTCATAATAAATCTGCACTTGATGAAGAGTTTTTGATTTTTGGTATGGTGTTAGGTATGGGTATAAGGTTTTCAAAAACCATCGCAAACAAGTTGGGCTCGCCCCCTAGTGGTCTGTTTGCAATTAATTCAATAGTAGATTTGTCAGTATATGGTTGAAACCCCAAATAATTGATAAAAGAGATTTTTCAATGGATTCTGTTACTATTGGGTATGATAAACAACATACTAAAAGTTTAGGAAAACATAACTACCGGAAAGGCACCATTTTCAAGATGGCGTCCACGATGGCTGCCGGGAGCTTAAAATGCATATGAACTGGGTTTTAATGTGTAAAAAATCATAAAAAATATGCACTTCGTGAAGAGTATTTGAATGTTGGTATGGTGTTAGGTATGGGTATAAGGTTTTCAAAAACCATCGCAAACAAGTTGGGCTCGCCCCCTGGTGGTCTGTTTGCAATGAATGAGATATTAGATAGGTCAGTATATTTTAGACCACTAGGGGGTGAGCCCAACTTGTTTGCGATAGATTTTGAAAACCTTATACCCATACCTAACACCATGTCAAAATGTAAAAGCTAGTTACCAAGTGCATATTTTATATGAATATATATATATGAAGTTTTACACATTAAATATGCATTTTTAGCTCCCGGCAGCCATCGTGGACGCCATCTTGAAAATGATGCCTTTCCGGTAGTCATTTTTTCCTAAACTTTTAGTATGTTGTTCATCATACCCAATAGTAACAGAATCCATTGAAAAATCTATGTTATCAATTATTTGGGGTTTCAACCATGTACTGACAGATCTACTATTGAATTCATTGCAAACAGACCACTAGGGGGCAAGCCCAACTTGTTTGCGATGGTTTTTGAAAACCTTAGACCCATACCTAACACCATACCAAAAATCTAAAACTCTTCACCAAGTGCAGATTTATTATGATTTTTTACATGTTACAACCCAGTTTATAGGCATTTTCAGCTCCCGGCAGCCATCGTGGACGCCATCTTGAAAATGGTGCCTATTCTGTCCCCTGCGTGTGTGGCTCTACACAAAGTGACAGATAGCTAAACAGATGTACAGTACTAGGCATTGAAAAGCTTCAATGATGAGGCGTGGTAGTAAAGTTGAGGCTTGTTTACTTGGCAATCTTCATCAACTTGCTTACAATGCTTTTCCAGACATTTTGTGAAACTGAAAATAAATGCACAAGAAAAAGTGCTCTTAATAAAAAATAATACAACATAAATGTAATGCCTAAATTATGCAGTTAGAAATAAGAAGGCTGCACAACAAATTACAAAGTTGGTTGTAGTAAATGGCATGGTAGGTAATTAACCATAAACTTTTACAAATGTAAGATAAAACAACTAAATATGCATCATTATTCATTCTTAAAGATGAAACATGTAATATTAACTCACAGACAAAGCTTCTCCAAGGCTCAAAACAGGTGGAAGGCAAAGGATTGAATATTCTGGAGCATATGTGTGTCTCTTTCACAACAAAGCTGACCAGGAAGTAAAGCCTAGCACATGTAATGACAACAGCCAATAAGAACAAGGTAAACTACACATGTGATCACAACTCCCAATAAGAACAATGTAAAGATTGGCTGGTAGCAATCCTCAAAACCACTAGGGGTGCTAAAAAACTCTTTAAATTCAAGTAACATGACAGTGCCTTTCCGGTAGTTATTTCTTCCTGATTTTTTAGTATGTTGTTTATCATACCCAATAGTAACAGAATCCATTGAAAAATCTCTTTCATCATTTGGGGTTTGAACCATATACTGACGTATCTAATATTTGATTCATTGCAAACAGACCACTAGGGGGCGAGCCCAACTTGTTTGCGATGGTTTTTGAAAACCTTATACCCATACCTAACACCATACCAAAAATCAGAAACTCTCCACCAAGTGCACCAAATCGATGGTTTTTGACCAGTTTGGCCTCAGCTATTAAAAAAACATATTAAAAGATTTGCACACATTTTCACGACTTTCGTGAAAATTCCCCCCCCCCCCCCCCCCCCTCCCCTTGTGACGCCCCTGTCCACACAGGTCTCTTCTTCTGGGTTGAGCGCTCACACTCATTCCCCTGAGACCAAGTCCTTTCCAGCATATCGGTGTGTGCGCTTGTGCATGCCATGCGTGTGTACGTGTGCGCGACCGTGCGTGCGGTCCTTCCTTTGTACCTGGATGAAGTCCAACGGTGGGAGCAAGGAAGTCGCATGTTGAGGCAGTTTTATAAGCAACTTCAGTGCCAACTTTACCCTCTCTTTCTAGGTCGTCGAGCCTCTAATAGGTCATAGTTATCCTCCAGGCATCTGGCCGTCTCGTCAGCACTTTCTGCCCATGACCCTGTCTTTCTTAAGCAGCCTACATCCACGTAGTATAGGTGTGGAATGCCTTCCACTTCCAGGCAGGGCCGGTTCTAGCAGGGAGCAAATGTGCACTCTCCCACCCAATCAAAAAAATAAGAAAATACGTTTTTGGGGGTATTATGGTATGAATAGAACTTCTTACAACTACAGTTAAGGGCTTTGCAGACAGGCGTGATTTTTCTCACGGAAAAAACAGACTATTTCTTTTTTTTTTCTTTTTTTTAACCAATGATTCTCTATGACCGCATGCACACCTGCTCCGAATTTTCCGTGGGACAAGTGGCTGCGGCAGTGCGTTTTTTTGCCCCGATCGAACCCAGTTCGATTTGTGCGCCTTTTCGCATGCGGTAAAAACTCATTGACTCCTTTTATGACTCCTTTTCGGATCTGCAGTGAGGATTCTGTACTACATTGCACACCAAATCCAATGCGTTTTAATCATGCAACAAACGGGCCTGTGTGCAAAGCCCTTTACTGTGATGCAGTAGCCTATTGCAGGTGTAAGACCTGTTGTGTTTGCATAGTGTGTTAACAAAAAGGCATAGTTTTCTATGCATTCCAGGGGTTTGGGGTGGGTTTGACTCCAAGATGGCCCACCTTCTTTGTCTTCTTGCTCCCCTATTACTACAGGCTAGATCCGGCCCTGCTTCCAGGGTTCATCAATATGTTTGTACACATTCACGTTTGCCTTGGCAAATCGGCAAATCTTAGGTTTTATTTTTTACGTATACAAGTTGGTAATAACATCATCCCGGTTTATATATCAGGGTCCAGCATTTATAGTTATATAGCTGAATACAATGAGTTCCTCATTTACGCAAATTATTCGGCCAGGGTATATTGTACATGTTGGCTGTTGAACTCATGATCTCAGTTTCATGGTCATTAGGCCATAATTGGCAAGCATGTTGTGTTAGGGCCTATAGTGATGCACATCCATAAAGTAATCAGATTGAAAGAATTGTTTGCTTGCTGTCAAGTTGTGTTTCTGCATTAGAACAACAATACCATGATTGTTTTAGAGTAATGTTTTTTTGCAGGACCAGTAAAACACCAAGGTTTTGTTGAGTTGCTCTGTGCTCATGCACCTTTGAGAACATCTACTGTATGAGAGAATCCTAAATAGGCAAACTCTGCACAATTTTTAATTGAAATTTCAGCCCTTAGGCCTTCTTCAGAATCAACACATTTATTTAACATTTTTCCCACAGTAGTCATGCAGGCTGAGATAGCGGAACATGGAAAATATGCAAGAAAATCCATATAGAACTCAGAGACAAGGCGGGCAAGGCAAGTGTATTTGCATAAGCACATTTCAACAACAAGGCAATACATAAAACATTTAAAAAGAAACATTATAAGTGGACATTTCAGTTACGAGAAGTGAAAGAGAAGTTAAACCCATATCTCTCCTTAATAGGAAGCACCTATTCAGGAGGACACACTATAGAAGGACAAGAGATGGTTAACTTTGTGTTCAGAAGCTATTTCCTCGTCGGTCTTAAATAATGGTTTGTTTTAACTAAGCGTGTGATAACAACTAATGATCACATGGCCGTGGTCATTGCCTCGGCAGCATATGCCGAGGCATTTGCCTCAGCATATGCCGAGGCAAACAATTCTTTCAATCTGATTACTTTTTTCTTCAGCCTGAGTGAAACGAGGGCTGATTATACTGCTTGCGGAGGTTGGAATGCCAGGCTGATAATCTATATTTTGCTGCATAATGGAGAGGCCGGCCGCCAGCGGGACCTGCAGTGTTTCTTCAGCCAGCTTCTCTTCAACGTACTGTCTCACTGGGACTATTATTTTTCTTCACTGGGGCAGTAACTTGTTGGACAGTAATGTTAATCTATCTATTTATTCAATTAATATGCCTGTCCTCATGATTCCATTAGCCTCAGGGCAACACCCCCAATGCCTGGGTGATTGATTTACTGTATAATATTCTTGTACTTTATTGTGAGGTTTGGGGAACCCCACGGGTCCTTGAGGCCGGGCGTTAATAAAGAATCAGAATAGAAAACAGAGAGTAAGGAGTGCATCTGTTGCTGTAGAGTAAAAATCTCCCACGCAAGGTGCTCTTTGGTAGCCAGGTCACACCAAGGCACTCTTGGAGGAAAGTTAAAAAAGCCTTTATTTTAGGGCTAATGCATAGCAAAAAAAATGTAAAGAATGTATTTTTTTAAATGTTCTTGCTATGAATTAGACCTAAAATAAAGGCTTTTTAACTTTCCCCCAAGAGTGCCTTGGTCTAACCTTTTTTTTGCAAAGCATCAGTATAATTTGGGAATAATTTAGACATTTTCTAACACAAATCTCCCCTTCTGGGGGTCCCTGGCACCATATATTTTCAGATGGGGGTCTGCATGTGACCAAAACATATCCTTGACATGAAAATGTTTGAGAACCACGGCTATATTTAACAAAGCATATACAGTACATGTATGCACATTATCATTGAGATATCTGCCACACACTAAATGAGAGTTACCAACCAACATGTACCACTGAGGCACATTCAGAGTTCAAAATACAGGTATTAAATGAAAAGTGTGGCAGGTGTCTCACCTCTTCAGACTCCACCTTAGCCCATAGCACTTATCGTAGCACTTAATTTCCCTAGCCTCGACAACCTTGCAGGCTTATGCAAAGGCTAAAATGAAATTTAGATGTTATGTAGACCAGGGGTCTTCAACAGGGGCTCCGGGACACCTACGGGGTCCTCAGAGTTACTACAGGGGGTCCTTCAAATATTCCAATCCTTTTTATATTAACAACTTGAACCCTAGTGTCCATATTCTGAGAATTGTAGCCAAAAATAGCCGACCCACGAGGCGTTGTGAGCTTGTAGATCGGCTATTTTCGGCAAAGAGGTTTGGTGTAGAGGTGCAGTACAGAGTAGTACAGAGTACACAAATTGACATGAATCCAAAACACACTGATGATTGTGCTGTCAAACGATGAAACTATATGGGATCTATGAAAAGGTTGTGGGGGTCCCTGCTTCATCTCTCTCTCTCAACTAAGGGGTCCTTGGTCTGAAAACGTTGAAAACCCCTGATGTAGACTGTTGCCAGGTCATTGTTGAACTGCAGCATCCTATAGTGTGTATACTGTAGCTTCAAAGTACAGATTATATATATATATATATATATATATATATATATATATATATATATATTAGGGCTGGGATGCGATTAAACATTTTAATCTAATTAATTACAGGCTCTGTGATTAATTAATCGCAATTAATCGCATTTTAATCGCACATCCATATTTGACCTGAGAAGCTTTTTTTTCAAGTAAAACACATTTTGTTGTACGAGTGAATCAACGATTGAGTTTTTTAAATCTAAATTTCGCATCCACTGGGCCAAGCAAAGCACGCTGATCGGCTACTTCTCCCTTGGTGTCAGCTGTCTCTTCTTGGTTGGTGCATCGCTATGATCGGAATGCCCGAAACTGAAGGTTCTGTGGTGCAAAAACTAAGTGCGATCAAAATGTGTTAATTTTTTTAATCGCGTTAATTTTCTGTAATGAATTAATCGCAATTAATCAGTTAAAGTCCCAGCCTTAATATATATATATATATATATATATATATATATATATATATTTTTAGGGCTGTGCGAGTTAACTAAGTTAATCGACATATTCACATGCACGCCCCGTCGTTCACAAACTCAAACATGCTCCATGCACCGAGGTTGGCCTTCAAGGACTTGACCTTATTATACACTGTAATTATACACCAGAGAAATAACTTTAATATTCAGTCAACTTGGAACAGGACTGCAGCTCTTATCGAACAATGCTTCAACAATGCTTCAGTTCAAAGTAAAGCATGAGAAGAAAACAACAACAGATGATCTGGGCCTTTATTATCTATACTATAATTTTGCGAATGTCTGTCTGAGTGAGTGAGTGAGTGAGTGTCTGTATGTCTGTATGAAACAGCGTTTCTCCTCGGTGGCTGGAGCAATTGACCTGAAATCGCATCACCATCAGCATATGAACACACCTGACATAACTGTGAAGCCCGTTTGTCACTTTCACAAATCGTATGCTGTATAATAGCATTTTTATGGAGTATCTATATCTATTTAGCCTACAGTACCTTTTGTGACCACACATGTTAAGGGAGGGGCGCTGTTGTTCAGGCCACAAAATCATGCAGATCGGTACACAGTATCTATCTCTGTAGCCGTTAAATGGAACGGTATTTCTTACATTGATGCTCCTACATATTAGCATGCAAGCACCAGTTAAAGTTACTTTCCATCCCTCATATACTGTGTGCACAGTGCACATCCCATAACCCACACACTGCACATCATTTCGGAGCTCATATCTTTGAACGGGTAAGGGCTAGTTAATATAAAGCGACTGCCAACATGTTTCAAACCTCGGAATCTCTTCATCAGGGTTAAATGTAATGCAACTGAAGTTTATAATGTTGTGTAGCCATGCAGGCCGACTGGCAATTTAGCAACACATTCATTAGCCAATTCCAGCTTCTCTATTGGGAAATTAGTAAGGATGCACCGATATGGAAATTACCCTAATTAATATGCACAAAGTACTGATGTAGTAAATTAAAAGACCCTTCATTAGTTTGGTATAGTTTATCATCTATCTATAAATGCGACAAATCTCTGTCTGTTTGTTTGTAATCCGCGTATCTCGAGAACCGTTCGTCCCACCGGCTTCAGATTCGGCACGCGCGTTCCCCGCCGCCGCGCGGAGTGCAGTGCCGGGCCTCGACCCGACCCGACTCGCGGTTTTCCGAAACCGGCGCGAAACGTTCGGAATCTCCTTATGCGGAGCTGATTGTTGACATCAGGCTGTTCCGGAGGAAATCGGCGCAAGCACTGAGTCATTGTGACATCACTTCATAAAAGGCTCTGACATCACGTACGCCACATGAGTCAACACAAAACCTCTGTGAATGTGTATGTATGTATGTAATCCGCGTATCTCGAGAACCCTTCTTCCCACCGGCACGCGCGTTCTCCAGATATGGGCATAAAGTCTGACATCAGAGTTTTCCGCAACCGGTACTGTGTGTGCAGAGATCTTCATATATGGGCATAAGTGGACAAAGACAAACAGATGGTCAAAACGGGTCCTATGACAACAGGTATATTGGGGTTTGCATTAAAGGGTGGGTCTGCATAGATCTCCATATATGGGCATAAAATGGATGCAGACAGACAAATACAGATATCTCCATATATGGGCATAAATGGACACTTGCAAACAGATTTTCAAAGATCTCCATATATGGGCATAAAGTGGACGCAGACAGACAGATACAGATATCTCCATATATGGGCATAAATGGACACAGGCAAACAGATGGTTTAGTAAACGTGCCACAATCAAGAATAATGCATTGCACCTGTGCAGCTGACCTGCGGAACCTGGGAATATACCATATTGTCAAGATGGGGAGAATGCAAGTGTGGAGAATATAATTATAATACCTTGTTAAAGTGAACATTTTGTTAAATTTCGCATTTGTAGTTATTTTATAGTAATTTAACAACATAATAACCAGCACAGATAGACAAAGAGACATTCATGGATTTATATTTAAAAGTAACTTTTATTTTCCCTCCTGGAGCAGACCCAGGGTATGGCAGCTGCATACCCCTGCCATACCCAATTGACGCCCCTGAGTCCCAGAATCACAAGGCACAGCTGGGCTTGTCTCCTGGGACGGCCGATATAAACCCAAGACAAACGAGGGAAGACCATAGAGTCTAGACCGTAAAACATATGGAGAGCGTTACGCCATTGGTTTCTATACAGACCGTAAATGAAGCCTATTTTTCAGCAACTGCAAATCCGCCATGGTTACATCCGCTCCAGAGATTAACACAAATGAATGTTATTGGCTTTCAACAGGCAACACGAATCGAGGGGCAGAGGAAAGCAATGGTTTAATATCTGCTACTCGTGCAAAGACACCTGACCCGACCAGACACTTTGGGGATGCACCAAGAAGCCACTGGTGAGTAGATAGAGATAAAAGTGTATTGACACCAGTAGCAACATCTGCTGGGCCATTAATAGGAACAACGTATTCAATGAGAACTTGGAAGTGGTTTCATGTCCAGTGAACAAAACTAGCATTTTGGGGAAGACAGACAGACAGACAGACAGACAGACAGACAGACAGACAGACAGACAGACAGACAGACAGACAGACAGACAGAGCTGCCTATGTGCATCCCCCAGCTGATTTGGACAGATACTCATTCACACATTTAAGTTGTCTGATTTGATGATGAACTGCTGCATAATTGCTAATTATCATTATAAATATTAGTCTTTCCCAAATATGCTTGTCTCAAGGCACACCAGATTGCCTCGGTGCACCGCTTGGGAACCACGGATCAGTTCATTCTTTACTCAAATATTAATAACAGGGAATTTACTCCACCAACATTACTGTCATTTGATTCAATACAATTATGAAGTTTTTTCTTTCACACGTACTGTATATATGCGTGAGCTCAATGTTCCATCAGTGTTCTTTAATCAGTCTGGAACTTTAAACACTAGAGTTCGGGCCTCTACGCGGCCCTCACATCTAGAGTTCGGGCCACTACGCGGCCCTCACATCTAGAGTTCGGGCCACTACGCGGCCCTCACATCTAGAGTTCAGGCCATCTTTCTCCAAATACAGTATAATCATAATACCTATGATGATTATCTTGTAGGGGGGAAAAAATCACTGCACCCCATTTTTTAGCCAATTTTGATATACAGCTGCTCTCACAAATCCCTGGCCTAAGCCCCAACTCTGACCCCAAAACAGAATCTTTTAAAACAAACAAACCAATAAATATATATATCGTCTCTGTCTCTGTCGGATGGAAACCTCTTATGTCCAAAAGTGTGACTTTTAAGGATTCAAATTCAAAAATAGCAAAAGTAGTCTCAAAGCGCATTGCTTCACGCCGTGTTCCGAGCTTGCAGATCTTGATGCTTTTGTGTGACTGCAGTATGATCATCAAGTAGTATTAAAAAAAAACAAAAAAAACAACATAAAATGTTAAAAGATTGATATAAATATGTTTTTAAAGCATGACTAGTCCCATCAGCATGCCGCTCTTGGGGTTGAAATGTACAGTACATGAAAGCACTGTGAGATGGACATGAAACTAAACTTTCCATATTGAATGTCTGTCTCTCCACTTTAATTACTGCAGTAAGGCTATTGTTTAAAACGGTCAGATGTGTGTGTGCGTGTGTGTATGCGTGTGTGCGTGTGCGAGCGTGCATGTACAGTATCTGCTGACACACAAGTGTTACACTATTTTCCAATAATTACATGTTGCATAATAAGTCACTGATCCCAATAATGTGGTTTAATTATGTGCCTGTAATCCATCAGATCACTCAATCAATGTCCTTTTTTGCTACTTCCTCACTTTACTCTTGCGAAGAACAACTAATAGTCTACTCTACACAGTTTCTTACTGGTTCTCAGACATTTTCAAATTAAGGACACATACAGTATACTTGGGCAGCTGACCCCCATCTGAAAATATTTAGTCTCAGGGACCCCCATAAAAGAAGATTTGTGTATCAAATAAACCTAGATTTATTTCAAAATAATTAAAAAACAGAAGGATTATAAAATATGAGTGATAAAACTGATTGTGATGCTATATGAACACATTAATGCCAGAAGTGTTAATGCCTGCAAACATACCTGACCTGACCATGGTCTATAGGTCACTTACTGAGAGCGTTCTCACTTTTAACATGGTCTCCTAGTATGGGAACCTCTCAGTTAGAGATAGGAACAAGCGCACCCAGGTAGTTAATCAGGCAAGAAAGATCATTGGAAACAACAACAATTCCAACTTCAGGATATAAACAACCGCACCATAACCAAAAAGGCAATTCAGGCAATTATAATGACTCTACACACCCTCTTCACCCTCATTTGAGCTGTTACCATCGGGCAGGAGGCTTAGAGTACCTCTAGCAAAGAAGAAGGGTTACAAGACATCATTTGTGCCAACTGCAGTGGAGATTTTAAATAAGAAATATTTGAATAGTTCCAACCCGCACAGCCCCTGATCACTCTTGCACTGTTGCTATGTCATGGGATGCATTCAATATTAAATACTACTAAGAAAGGACTGTTATTCAAAGGTTGGAACTAGGACCCGCCACAGTGGTGTCCAACCGGACTTAAACCGGGATATTTAACGACATGGTCAAGGTAGTCAATGGTTTGTGCGGTACAAAGATATCTGGGTTGTAAGGCCAGATATCTTGGGAACTGAATATGAGTGGGTTGAGGTTGGAGTGTCCTTGAAGATCCGTGAATGGTCTTGAAGGTGTCCATTGTCCAGTGTCCGATGTCCTGTTGTCCAGTATCAGAAGTCCTGTGTCCTATTGTCCAGTGTCCGACGTCCTATGTCCTGTTGTCCAGTGTCCGATGTCCTGTGTCCTGTTGTCCAGTGTCCGATGTCCTGTGTCCTGTTGTCCAGTGTCCGATGTTTCCTGTGTCCGGTTGTCCAGTGTCAGGTGTCCTGAGAAGGGTCCTGTTGGGAGATCCTGCATTGTTTATTTTATGTATGTTTTATTGTTGTATACTGACTGACTGTCTGTGTGCCAAAGACAAATTTCCATTTTATGCTAAATTTGATGGACAATAAAGTTTACTTGTCTATCTCATCTTGACTGGGGACCCTCTGGAACCCCTTCGAGGACCCCTGGGGGTCTTTGGACCCCACTATGAGAACCTCTTTGAGAACCTACCTATTATAACTCTCCTCCTTAATATTAAAGATCAACGTAATTATAGGAGAACTGGTGTGGGCTCTGAGCTACAGTACATTAGCTATTTTATTAAAACAACGTGCGTCTGACGTGAATCTGTGTCATTTACTGCATGCATTCAGCATGAGCAGCATGGAGCTAAACAAATTACAATCTAATTAGCTTATTTACGCGAATGGCCGATCACTGTTTCCCCGAGTTAGAATGAGATTGAAGTTGACGCATTTAGGAGTGCAAGCCCTTGTTTTAGCGTGAGGGCTATGTACTGTGTGTGTGCGTGCGTGTGCGTGTGCGTGTGAACCCCAAAAGTACATGTACAGTAGGCCTATTTAGCCACGGCCCACCATCTTAAGATATGTTATTCCGGGGACCACCCAGAAGCAAATGTAAAAGCTATATTCAAAGACTTTTTCAAAAATAGCAGATCTACAAGCTCACAGCACGGCACTCGGTGCCACGCTGTGAGCTTGTATATCTGCTATTTTTTTTTTTTTTTTTCATTTCTAGGCCTTACAAGTGAGACGCAACACATTGAGGCATCCAGGCACTCAGCCTGGATGCCTTAATGTGTGCGTCTCACTAATGGGAACTGATGTGAGGTGTAAATCTCATCAGTATCAAAGAGCTGAGTCAGAGCGGCGTGTCTGCAGGAAATAACTGAGAGCCAGTGACGCTCACACACATGAATGTCAGCGGCCTAATGAGGATCCAGGCAGCTCCGCACCGCCATCATCCCTTAACCCTTAAGTGCTGTTCGGGTCATTTTGACCCGTTTTACATTTTCATTTGGAAAAAAAAGGTAGAAGTTAAAAATGTTTCCACCTGAAACTCACTGGCCTTAAAGATTCTTCTGAGATGAACATGTAAAAAAAATATTTTTGCACTACACCCATGCTACACCCCCCTCATATTTTTTGAACCTTAAGTGCTGTTCGGGTCATTTTGACCCGGAAGCACAGAAATACACAGTATTATGCCAAAACACAGACACACAGTCACCCCCACTTCTAACACCCCCCTTCCGAAGCCCCATTCCGAACCCTCCCCCCCTTCCTATAAGCATGAGCAATATTGCCCAGTATTAAATGAAGTCGTTTTTTTACATGGATTTCAGCTAAATCAGTAAAAACGCCTAGCTCTTTCAGTGTTTAATGTGATATAGCAAAGCAGAAATGCAAACATTTACCAAATATATCATATGAATTGTTTGGTATTGAGTCAAAGTCAATGTATCATGATGATTTGTTAAGTTAAAATGTATATTAGTGTTGTTTTTTTTAAACCAAATATCCACCGGGTCAAAATGACCCGAACAGAACGAAGGTGTAGTGAATCTGAACAGAACTTAAGGGTTAACACAGCACCGACCCATCCTCGGAGTGGAGTTTCGTTACATTATTGATGTATTTTAAGGTTAGCGTGAATGCAAATGATTTGATGACTTCTACAAGGAACGCTTATAGTCTCTCTCTCTCTCTATCTCTCTCTCTCTCTCTCTCTCTCTCTCTCTCTCTCGCTCTTTCAAGGATTCCAATGTTCTTAATTAACGTACAGTGAACTCTTGTTTCCTAAAGAAATGGGTTCGCTTATGATGTTTCATTCTAAACGAACATAATACTAACGTATACTTTTGACCCTATTTTACCACATTTAAGAGTGGTGCTTGAGATGTAAATGTTCTATGCATTAGAAATGATCAGATTTTAATTAGCCTACATAGGATAACGGTACAGGATTTGGTAAAAAAAAAAAAAAGCACATATGAGGCCACAATATCGGTCTCAGTCAGCCAATTATCAGATTGTTTGCAGGTTTGACCATCGGGTTTGGGTACCTTTCTCCCTTGGCGCCGGACAGGAGACCTTGTGGGCTCTGCTAACCTTGTTCCGGATGCTGCTGCTCCGCACTGGAAAATCAATGGCGGAAGGGAAGATTAGTTGCCCTGACATTTGGGCTCTGTTGAGACCGCAGGGAAGTCTCATTTGTTTCTCTTTAGGACTGACCGTGGCGTCCACACTGTAACTTATGAGCAGTGGTGGAACAGGTACTGAAGTGTTGCACTTATAAGTAAAAGTATCAATACTGCAATGTAGAAATGCTCTGTTACATGTAGAAGTCCGGAATTCAAAATGTTCTTCGAGTAAAAGTATGAAAGTGTTGCAAATCAAAATGTACTTAAAGTACCAGAAGTAAAAGTACAAAATGTTTGAAAAATAGCAGATCTACAAGCTCACAACGCGTAGCCAACATAGCCTTATGAAATAGGGATAAAGTGGATGATGTATGTTTTATAATATGACAAATTATATCTGCAAAGTAACTTGTGGTGGAGTAAAAGTACACTATTTGCCTCTGTGACGTAGTGGATTAGAAGTAAAAGTAGGCCTATTGAAAACTGGAAATACTCTAGTAAAGTAAAAAAAAAGCAACTCAAAATTGTACTTAAGTACAGTGCTTGAGTAAATGTACTTAGTTACTTTAAGCCACTGGTGATCAGACAACATTGTGTGTATTCAGATCAACATCGTCGACCTGTCTTCATTGGTTGCTGTCGCAATGACATAACAGCATAGTAGCAGGGCATTAACCAAAAGCTCAGTCGACATCATTACACAAGTCGACTCCCACCACCAGGGAAAACGATTTTTTTTTTGGCTCCATGTGTGTGTGTACAGCATTCAAACAGTAGGATTGCTTACTGTCAAGGACAGAATGACTCTCTCCTTCTTCAACTGTGTTTTTTTCAATGGTGTGAAGACCAGGGGTGTCGCACCAAATTCTGGGCCCTGGGTACAAGGATTCACTGCGGGCCCCCCATGAATGTTCTTCATTTTGTGCTTTAACTAATGAAAAATAGCAGATCTACAAGCTCGAGCTTGTAGAGCTGCTATTTTTGCTATAGTCTTTCAAAATTTCAAATGCTTCTACGTTTTTTTGAAAAACCATCTAGTGGCACGCCAACTTTTTCATGTGAAGGACCCCCAAAATGATATGTATTTGGCGACGGACCCCCATCTCAAAATGTTTAGTTCCAAGGACTCGCCAGAAGCAAAATTTGAGTTACAAATGTTTGCTTAAGAAATACACATATTCAAAGATGTGCACACATTTTCACGACTTTTCAAAAATAGCAGATCTACAAGCTCGCAGCGCTGTGAGCTTGTATATCAGCTATTTTTCAATAGCTAAAGTATAAAATAATTCCAGGCCCCTCCACCTTGGGCCCTAGTAACTCAGTCCCACTCCCCCTCCCCCCTTGTGACGCCCCTGGTGAAGACCTCCTCAACGACCTCCTCTCAGCCATGGCTGCACTGCAGCCCTTTGATTTCAGCTGCAGCGTGCGCTCCACTCTGCTCCACTAACAGACAGTGCAGTCAGAAGTCAGAACAGAAGCCATCTACTTTAACTTGGATCCAACATTATTATGTAGGAATTAGGATTATTATTATAATCTTTATTGCCCCCCCCGGCAATATGATGACGTCATAAAAATGACGGGTCGTCTCAACTTCGACTTTGCTGTCAGTCAGACTTGAAAAAAAAAATCTTAATTCGTTAATGCCCTACAGTATTAGGCGTAACGCTTTATCTGTCGTGCGGTGGTGTCGTTCATCAAGCAGATCTATTAGGCGTGTCGTGTTGTGAGCTTGTACTGTACATCTGCCTTTTTCGGACAAGTGAGATTCGTACGACAGAGTATACCGTAAATCAGGTTCGATCAGTGTCAGAGTGTCCAGACTGAGACAGTTCTATAGAAATCATATTTAAATCAGATTTCAAATCACCTATAAGAATCAGTTCGGTACAAGTGAGAGACTCTCTCTCTCTCTCTCTCTCTCTCTCTTTCTCTCTCTCTCACTAGGGCTTTATTTCTACAGTAGTCCTGCTAGAACATACATGGGCAACTTGCGGCCCGGGGGCCACATGCGGCCCCCACATTCACATAATGTGGCCTGCAGGTTAATATCGGAATATGGATACATTATTGATTTCATTTCTGTTATAATTCCAAACATGACCCGCTTTAATTACTTCAGTCTATATTAGTAGCTTAATGACTACTAATCTATTTTTATGTCAAATGTATTTGTATTTAAAGGACAACTTAGTTTTTTTACAACAAGGGTTCATATTTTAGATTGTAATTAGAAAAAAGAAAAAGTGAGTGTTAAAATGTTTTCATTTGCTTCGTTCTATTGTTTTATCGTGTTTACCGTGCTAAAATGTGGGGCATGCGTACGCATGGGGGCATGCGTACAAGTGGCTAAATATGCATTTTTAGACACAATAAAGGTGGTTGCACACTGCTGCGCGTTTTTCGTTGCGAAATGCGTTTTTCAGGGCAAGGAGAGAGAGAGAGATAGAGAGAGCAAGGGACCGAGTGGTGCGCGAAACGGGCGGCAGTGTGCAAACGTGACTGACATAACGTGAGGTTGATTTTTTATTTGCGTGCTCCGAAATTCACTCCGATATTCGGCCCGAAAAACGCAGCAGTGTGCAACCACCTTTAGCCAGCAGTTTCTTTATTGCTATTTACTGTAACACTACTAGCCCCCATAAGTCACATCCAACCATGAAAGGTTGCGTTGTATCTTGGGAATGGGCTTATTCTGTGTAAAATGACATATTTAGCCACTTGTACGAATGCCCCAACCACTGAAATAAGATACTCTAAAACAATAGAAAGAAGTAAATGAAATAATTTGAACACTCATCTTTTATATTCTTTAATTACAATCTAAAATATGAACCCTTGTTGTAAAAAACTAAAGTTGTTCTTTAAGTTTATAAAGTTAACAGAAGAACAATTATAAATGTATTTGAAATTAAATTCAAGTTTAAAACTGTCAAGGATTCCAAATTCCCAGGCTATTTTTGCCTGTAGGCTATATGCATTGTGGCCTTCTAGAGTGAGTGTGAAAATATAGTGGGTCTCTCCATCATCAAAGTTGCTCACTCCTGTGCTAGAACAAGGGCATGCACTCCTACACGCTGGCCTTTAAAGAAACTTCAGTCTCATTGTAACTTGGGGAAACAGTGAAGGTCGGACCATCATTAGATTACATGGTATGGTAATTAGTTTAGCTCCATGCTGCTCTCACTGACTGAATGGAGATAATAAACAACACAGATTCACATCAGACCTAAGAATGTGGCTCAAATCTGATTCGCCAAAGTATAAATATCCATGTTTTTTTACTCGCGTACGCACGCACGCACGCACGCACGCACACACACACACACACACACACACACACACACACACACACAATCATCTGCACTCAGACAGACTCACAAGCAAGTGCAGTCACACGCATATCCACACATCGACAGAGGTAATAGTACAAGTATGGACAAGTGTGTGTGTGTGTGTGTGTGTGTGCGTGCGTGCGTGCGTGCGTGCGTGCGTGCGTGCGACTGTGCACACATGTAGACACATAATGACGATAAAAGTCACCCAGCAGCTAGATGCTAATGCTTCTTGCCGTTGCAGAAAACCTTATCTCCTATTTTCACATTGGGACTGTCAAATGTACTGCGTGTGTGTATGCATGCGCGCATGCGTGCGTACGAGAGAGCAAGAGAGAGATTGTGAGTGAGAGTAAGAGAAAGAGAAAGAGAGACCGAGGAAAAGGAGGGATTAGAGAGAAGGATAGAGAGTTAATGAGTTGGACAGGAGAGGAGACGTAAGGAATGGAGTGACTGGCAGTGTGACGAAAAGCCTGGAGCCTGGAAGACAGACAGAGAGAGAGAGAAAGAGAGAGAGAGAGAGAGAGAGAGACTGACTGAACCTGATCCTAATTGTTAAAGAGCAATTAGATGCCTTTACAATTCACAATTTAGGCATTCAGCAGAGCGACTAAGCAATGTAAACACAAGCTCAAATGGACCTCAAGTGGGCCACACACAACACCCAGGTGGTGAAAAAAGCCCAACAACGGCTCTACTGCCTCCGGCGTCTAAAAAAGTTCAGAGTGAGCCCTCGCATCCTCAGAGCTTTTTAACGCAGCACCACCGAGAGCATACTGACGAGTGGCATGCACCGTCTGGATCGGGAACTGTACAGCGGCTGAGCAAAAAGCACTGCAAAGGGTGGTGCATAGTCTGCGTACGGCTGGGTTGATACGGCGCAGCGCATCGTGGGAAGTGAACTTCCTTCTCTCCAGGAGCTACACGGAAGACGATGTGCAGCTAAGGCCGTATGCGTCATTAAGGACATTTACCACCCCAGCCATGGCCTGTTCCAAACGCTGCGGGACCCACGCCACGGCCAGGCAAGCGATAGCGGAGCATAGGCAGCAGTACTACGAGCAGGGACATGCTGGGCCCCTGATTCAGCCCGGGAAAAAGAGTTGGAGAGGCCCTCATTGCACGCTATAGAGAGAGATCTCTCTCTTCTACTGCTGCTACTCAAAGATTTGCCATTTCAGATCATGACAAGAGACAAGCCAGTGGGCCAATTATTGTACATGAGTTATATTTTGTCGTTGTCGGGTGGAAACCTTGTATGTCCAAAACCGTTTGTTTTGTATTTATCATTTTAAAAATGATTTAAATTAGTGAAAACAGATCTACAAGCACACAACGCATGTGCTTGTAGATCTGCTGTTTTCACTACTTTTGTGCTTGTATGATGAAGCAGGGCTTTGCTTTGCGAAAAAAATTATAACTTTGAAACTTGGAGATACAAGGTTTCTGTCCGACAGTGACGATTTACTTTGTTGGCCGCCCAGCCTCCAAAATGGAATGAAGGCCAACATTTTATTTTTAATGGCCAGCCTGGACCGGCCGGGAATGAACCGGCCGTTCGGGAGTTGTCCCGCTTTTCCCAATGGCCAGCACGTCCCTGACTACGAGACTCTGGAAGAGCTTTTATCCAGCAACAATGAGAATGCTGAATGAGAGCTAGGCTGAACTGAATCTGTTTTTATGCACCGACTGACCTGATCTATGTTTTGAAATGTGTGTGCCCACATGAAACCACTGAGAACGGCAAGACTGTCTCCAGAACGCACCAAAACCACTGCAGTATAAGCCAGGCCTGTGAGTGGCGCTGTAAAGCTGCCACAAAGCACAATAAAAAAGATAGAAGAAGAGAGCGATGTTGTTATTTGTTTGCATTTCTTTTTATCATGTCCAGCCGGTGTCTTTAAGATTTATTCACTCTGGAAGCCGGTTTCAAAGATGTGCGTATTCAGGCACCCAACACGAAAATGGTTCCGTGACCCACACATGGGTCCCCACCCATGTGATCTAGACTAGAGACCGCCGACGGTGGCTGCATGTTGGTGCGTGATACGCACTGTACGCCTAGGGGTAAGCGGGGGGTACTGCAGGGGGTAAAGGAGAAATGGGGCTGTATTTTACTGGGTAATGACAAAACATAAGAGTCTTTGTGTGAACCTGCTCATCTGTAAATTGTTAAACCAAATTACATCAACCTTGACTAGTACAGCTGTTACTGAATAGAAAGCAATGTTTATTTGCCATTATGCTGCTTTATTTTTGAACATATTGGCATCGGAACTGGACTTTTTATTTACATTTTATACGCAAAATGCTGTATTCAGGGGGAATTGGGTACTTGGCTTCAGAAATCAGTAGCCTATAAGGGGGCACTGCAACCAAAAAGGTTTGAGAACTAATAGTGCACTATACGCACTGCAGGCTGCTCTGCTGCAGACAAGAAAGCGCTCCATGAGAGTGGTATAAAAGCAGCAGCCATCAGGCTGCCCACTGCCATCCCTGAGGAGACTGCCATCTCAGCAGAGCCACTAATATAAGATAATCATGGAGTCCACACCTCTGTGAACCGCTGCCCTCTGGCTGGCTGCTGGAGATCAGTCACTACCGCTAGATTCAGGAACAGCTTCTCTCCCAAACCCACCGGGAAAGTGCAATGTTATATCACCCTGCACCTTGCGCTTTACTGTCATCTGCAATACAGTATACATTACTTTTTTATGGACGTTAGTATCATGAGCAATATGGTCTTGATGGTGTATATGCATATGGACATCACCATTTTATATGTTTCAATTGTTTTAACTGTGTGATGTGTCTTTGTGTTTTTTTATTTATTCATTTTTTAAATCAACAGAGTGGTGCTATTCATTTCACTGAATGCGTGCATACAGTACAATAACAATAAAGGGATTCTGATTCAATAGTGCAGCGGCACTGGATCAGGGGTAGATCCCCTGCTCCCCCAGAGCTAATTGTCGAAGCAGATTGGTGCCTTGCATGGTTTCCTCCTTTATCGGTGTGTGAATGTAATGCACAATCATTGTAAAGTGCTTCTGATAAAAGGCACTATATATAAATGCACCATTTACCATTTTCAGTGGCAGTTTGCATACCGTCAAAAACAGATTCACCAATGACGCTATCGCCATGGCTCTCCACACCGTCCTCTCGCACATGGATGACAAGCAGCTGAAGGACAAATATGTACATGTGCTGTTGGTGCACTAACAGCTCTGCATTCAACAGTGTTGTTCCAGCAAAGCTTGACACAAAGCTCCGAGACCTAGAGCATGTTTGACTGGATAATAGACTTCAGGTGGTGAGAATGGGCAACATCACATCTGACCCCCTGACCCTCACCACTGGAGCACCTCAGGGATGTGTGCTGAGCCCTCTCCTATACTCCATGTGCACGCATGACTGCACGGCCACACATGACTAACACTGTCAAGTTCTCTCTTGTTTCAGCTGAATCAGCTCCAAAGGACTTCAAGGACACAACTCAGATTTAAAACTCAGCAAACTCTCTTTTCTTTATCAGTTGGCTTCTTTGTTGACTGGTTGTTCAATTATCAGGTTGAAAACTATTGAATACAGAAATAAATAAACATTAACAACATTGTCATTTTACAACAAATTAGCCTATAGCATTTCTTAAAGTATTTATTTTAAACAACGTTTTTCAAACTATTCCAAAAAGAGATATCTTCAAATAATGAAACGCTTTTAAACATTCAAGTTATTGAAGTCAATTTTAAATGAATTTAAACAATTCAACCATTGAAATGGAACAAAGAAAAATTTCTGTTCTACAATCTTGTTGATCAACACTTTTCCACTTGGTATTTTAGCAAGTTTTAGAATTACAACTTCATCAATTATCTTTATATTTTAACTTTTAACACAAAAGTATACAGGGGCATATAGTATGCTCTGAAGAGGTTTACCTTCACCTCAATTGAACATGAGTAGAATATCCCAGCATGTTAGCTTGAGCATATCATATACTCTTTTTGGCAAATGTTATATTTCACATCATGCTACCTCATACTCAGAACTTATAGCAGCTGTTGAAACCCAGCACTGCTATAGGTGAAACTATAGCCAAAGTTTCTGCATAAATGGTAAACTGTGCATTTATATACATAGATTGTGCATTACATTCACCCATTCAAACACACATTCATACACCGATGGCGGAGGAAACCATGCAAGGCACCAACCTGCTCACCTGTAGAAACTAGGGGTTCAGAGTCTTGCTCAAGGACTCTTCGACACTAAACTCATGGGGGAGCGCGGGATCGAACTGGGGACCCTTCGGGAACCCTATGTGTTCTAATGACGGTTTCTCTACCCCTGAGTCACTGCCGCCTGCATACATAAGGTGGTTCACTAACCCGTTTTACAGTTACAAGCTGAATAGAAATATCATTCATGTATTACATTAACTAATTTCCTGCGATCCCCGTCGAAACCGGAGATTTCCCGCTGTACCACTCTGCGATGCCCCAGGAGCCCGAAGATTTAATTAGCTTTAATCATTATGAAACGATTAAAAGTATGATCGCTCATTATAGCCGATTCTGGCTCTTTAGGCCCGCCTCCTACACTGTAAAAAATAAAAGTTGAGAAAACTTAAAATTTTAAGGCAACAAACTTCAGAAAACTTTTAAGTTAGACAATCAAACATAAAACTTTAAGTTTTGCTTAAATTGGTTTAGTTGGTTTATCTTAACATTTTAAGTTGCCTCAGCTTTTATAATTTTTGCTTAACCTAAAATTCTAAGTTGCCCTAAATTTAAAAGTTTTCTGAAGTTTGTTGCCTTAACATTTTGAGTTTTCCCAACTATTTTTTACAGTGTAACTGTATCCGGTCGTATTTCCGGTTTGGACCGGATCTAGGTTTCCATATCCGGTCTGACGTCCAATCGCAGCTCCGTTCCCATAGGTTTTTCATTGTAAACAAGGGAAGGAGCTGCACGACCATAGAATGGTTATTTTATTTGGTAGCTGTTTGATTCCTCTACCCGCCTGGCATATGATCTGCGCACATATCGTCTGCTATGTGCGCGAACGTGCCCACGTGTTACCATAGCGCACAGCTAGCTGTTTCCAATGTTTTTTCGTGTAAACACTGGCGGATAAGCAGGGATACAGCCTCGCAACGGATATGTCTATTTCAATGGGGTTTTTTTTTTCAAAAGCTGTCATCGAGTCTACACGTCTACTAGATGAGTCGCGCACAGATCGTGCACGATGCGTGCATGTGCCCCCGTTAAAAGGTAAGGACAATTTGGCAGGAAAACAGTTCAGCCTATGTTTAAAATAGCAGCAAATGAGTTAAACAGGGCTGGCGAGAGAGTTCCTGTCGGACCCCATTTCCACCAGTAAAGGGAGCAGAGACCCCACTTCCCCATCTAACCTACATACTCTGGTTAGCACCATGTATGCCAAGATTTGTATAATGCTGTGAGGCACACCTGTTTCTCTAAGTTTTAAAAACAACTTGCTATGGATGCATGAATAAAACCAACTAAAACAGAGGAATTCTGGCTTCTGAAGACTGGGTCACAGACAGATTCTGTACACAGAGGTTTGCTTATAGTGTGCTTGCTATAGGCAACACACTATTGTATTCGGTCCGAGACTTTTACTTTTGTGTTAAACTTTTATCCGGGTTGTAAGGCTGGATATCTTGGACAATTTAATGTCCAATCAGACAGGATTGGTCATGATAATATAATATAGACAGAATTCAGTTCCCAGCTGATTCCTCGTGACTCACGTCAGTGCAACCACACTTGCAATTTCCCATAATTGCATCTTTCTGGTTATATTTGGATTCATCAGTGAATACATTTTTGCTATTGACTTGAATGTGAAAATGTGAAAGGGCTGCAGTTTGGAAGAGAGAGGTTTACAGTCCAGTGGCCTACGCACTGGACAAACAAATGACACCAGCCGGCCTCGTGGTAGCGCTATAACAGCCCACTTTATTATTTTTCGGCATATTCTCTGTCAAATCATAATAAACGTTTAATTTTTAGAGCAAACGACAGCGGTCCGTGTCATGAAATGGCCAATGTTAGCATATTTGGTTTCTAGAATATAATATTTACTGCCCCAACCCAAGAATACAGAGAAAAGGCCATTGGTCCAGGCTGCCACCAGCCTGAGAAACCAGAGAATTTAATTTGATTTCATTTATTTTATTTAATCTGCGGTTCCTAAGTACCCTAGAGATCAGGTCTGGGCCGGAAAACCGGAACCGGAGTTGTTTTTTCTGTTTCTGTTTGCTTTCTTTGTAAACACTGCTGAGGTTAACTCGGCAACGGCAGCTCAGATTAACATGCAGTATTTTGTGTTCGCGAACAGCGCACACACTCCTCGTGCACGATTCGTGCACCATTGTGGACTGTGGACACGCACGCGACCACGTTAAAAGGTATGAAAATTGCGGCTTCCGACCCGGAAAGTCCGTTTTTTAATCGTGGCAGTAA